>NC_079451.1:35445526-35732670 GCF_903798145.1 Danio aesculapii
TAATAAAAATGCGTTGTTGCCATGGTAATGTAAACAGAAGTAATCAATACTTTAAAAGTGCTCAGTTATTAAGATGTGTTGACATCATTTTCATCTGCATAATTGGTTCAGACTGTTTTACCTAACAAATACAGTATAGGTAAAATATATTACCTAACAAAAAGTTCACTTCAAGAATGAGCAAAGGGGTGTCAAAGACTTATAAAGCAAACTAAATTTAAATTTAATCTAAAAATTACAGGTCTCTATATAAAGACAAATGTTTTGCTAAAATATGACAATCTATATACAAACTCTTTTAGCCTAGGGTGAACTTACAGTACATTATGTATGCGAGATGCACTCTAGGGTGTGAGTTGTGCTCTGGGGTGATTGTTTTCAACAGCGTCTTGAGTTGTGGCTGGATGCTTTAGACAGATGTCGAATTATAAAGCCCTATATAGAAGTCTATATACAGTTGTAAAGTCTATGTGCAGCCAGTTGGCCATCCCAGTTTGTAAAAGAGAGTGAGTCAGCAGGAGTTTGGTCATCGGGGTCTCTCCAGGTCATTCTGAGGGAGACGAGCTCCGCTTCTCCTCCTCTCTTTATTGATCTTCTCCATCAGCCCTGCATGACGGATGCACAGGCCACACTGTCTGGAAGCTCCCTCTGGATCTGCAGCCATAGATTAGCCTTAACGCTGCCCTCGCTTGACAGAGACAAAGACTGAGCCAGATTGATTAGCTCTCATTATCTACTCCATTTCAAAGAATGTGCTCATCTTTTGCTCACTTTAAACTCTGCTTGAAATCAAAATCTACTCTTTTTAGTTTTATTTGTATATACTGTAGCATGGTTTCTGCTACATTCATTCTTCCATGGTGCGGGGCACCATGCCAAAATTCATCCCGCCACGGCAACATTACAGCTTCTCATTCACAACAATTAGCCGTTTCTTTTAATAGCAGGTTATAATTGCACCAAAACGTATTAAAAGGTAAGTGAATTATAACAACGCAAACTTTTCTAGTGCTGTGCGTTATTTGTTTAACCCTATAAGGTGACGCCCTGACTGACTGACAGGTGCGTGATGTGTCAGGCCAGAAATCACGACATAGTTTTCAGTTATAATGAACACACTTTCCATTAGGGCTGCACGATTAATCGAAAAAAGGTCACGATCTCGATTTGACCCTACACACAATCTTAATTCAGCTTTTCTACGATTCAGACAATTATATTTTCAATGTCAGTAGAGAAGCTTAAAGGCAGTCCCACAAGTCTTCACAGGAACATGAACACCTTAAATGGCGTTAAAAGTGTCACATACTGTATTTCTAAGGTATAATTCAGCCATAAATGTAATTTATGTAATGATGTATTAGCGGCTGCGGAATCACAAGTGAGCTGACCACGAGCTACTGAGAACACGCGCATACACGCAGCATGCCAATGATGGCTACTTTAGTGAACAGAACCTGCATAGGCTGTGAATAACTAGATAAGTTGTAAATAGCGTTCAGTTTGTTGCACAGAGCGATCGTTTGAGAGCCGTGCTGAAAGAATGATTTGCATGTGTGTGTGTTTTATCACAGTGACGGCAGTCTGAGCCGCACTCGGAAGTGAAAATGAAACTGGCCGCACATCATTTAAATGATCGTAACGCATTATGGTTATGTTGCGACAAGCATTTGATATTTTTTCTTTCATAGCTAACACATAGTGTTGTGCATGAAAATAAATGTTTTACAGTGTCAGTATAGCTACTCTAGCTTATATAATGTTGAATATAATGAAAGAAGGAATCTGATAAGGAAGATGTCTGATTTACCAGTGAAAACAAAGGTCTAATAATGCTGTCAATGACAAATGACAAGCACATGTTTAAACATAATTCAATTTTATAATATGAATAGTTGTATTCTGATTCTTTTGATTGTGAATTAACAAACAGGACATATTGAAAGTCTGTTCAAGTCCACCAAGATGATACTTTTAGCATTTTAAGCAACAGTAGACCTACACATAGGCCTAATATTATTGTTTACCATATTGTCACTTAGAATTATAAGGTTCTTACTGATATTTTTGTCAAAATTGAGTTATTGACATATTCTATTAAATGACAACTTATTGTTTACATTTTAAGACTTAAAAAAAAACAAAAAACAAATGTTGCACACATACTGTTTGCTATATGGATTGCAAAAACTTTGAATCTCAATATCTCAAAATATTCAGAACGCCGAATATAACCTTAAATTCCAAGGTGATATGTTTGAGAATTACCAATAATAATAGCCTACTCATATTAACCTTTATTTTACATCTAAAGAATCGTGAGAAAGAATCGTGATCTTGATTTTAAGCAAAAAAAAAAAAAAAACGTGATCCACATTTTAGCCAGAATCGTGCAGCCCAAGTTCCATATTATATTTTATTATAGATAAAGGTCTATGGCTCTGCATAGAATGACTTTATCTTGCTGGATTTATAGCCGTTCCATTTTACTTCAGGACACATTAATGCTGCTTTGTAGGTCTATTGGAGACATTTACAAATATCCTGCAAATCTAATAAATGTTGGAGACACTCGTTGCATAAACGCATTAATTCACACTTCAGCAGCGTTTAGTTGAGAGTACACAAGAAAATCTGCACTTGAGCAGCGTGTATTGAGGGCGCTTAAGAAGTTTTGTGCACGAACAGAGTAAATCAGCGCTCGAGCACAGAGATTCACATGCTTGTATTAATAAATGCGATCTTGATTGTAATACTGCGCTCTCGACATTTGTCTATGAAATAACGCCATCGGCAGTTGGTGCTCTGTGTAAAACGCCCAACAGAGTTAGCCGCCACAGCTGGAAAAAATCCTACAGGAAACACTGCTGTAGTAGTGCTAGTTAAAAGTAATGTATCTGTGCACTTTATTATTTTATACAAAATATTAGCCCACATAATCTTTAATCAAATACCATAACCTTATCTTCCCCTTTTTTTCAAATGACCTCTCTTCACATTTGGTCACATGGAATTCTTTTAGGACAGAGCTATTATTGTGGGTCACTTTGTATTTATTCTGCAAATCAATTATTTTCTGCTTAAAGTTGACATGAAATCAAAATGTACTCTTCTTGTTTATGTTCATAGTAGAGCTTGTTATAAACCATGTATTGGTACACTTGATCATTTTATTAAAAAAATAATTATCCTCATAATCTTTAAATAAATACCACAACCTTATCTCCCCTCGACAGGACTTTTCTTCACTTTTGGTCACATGGAATGCTTTTAGGGCAGGGCTATTAGTGCATGTCACTTGTATTTATTCTGCAAATCATTTATTTCCTGCTTAAAGTTGATATAAAATCTAAATGTGATATTCTGATTGATATTTATATAGTAGCTTGTTATAAACAATGTATTGGTACACTTGATAATTTTGTTAAAAAATAATTAGCCCTCATGATCTTTAATTAAATACCATAAACTTATCTCCCTCAACAGGACTTTTCTTCACTTCTGGTCACATGGAATGCTTTTAGGGCGGGGCTATTTGTGCATGTCACTTTAGCTGCATCCCAAATGGCACACTTGACACTATGCATTCATGCACTATGTACTTATGCACTTACACACTCAACAGCGTAGTATATGTATGTAGTGTTGTACCAAATGGAACACTAATGTTTTTTTTAACTAAGTTTCCCATGACGTTTGCTGGTTGCCAAATTGAGTGAACTAAATGACCAAACTACCAAATAATATCTGCCATGAGTATAATCGCATTCACTATCGGGAGGCGCTATAATGTATCCAACATGTTCGCATGATAGCTCTGCCCCTTCAGCTACGTGCGGTCGTTGAGTGTGTGAAGTGTCCAACATTTCACACTTCTTTTAAATGGTTGAATAAGTGCATCATGCGGGTAATTATAGTGCACTTATTTTTTTTATAGTTATATTATAGTTTTCAGTTGAATGCATACCACTATTTATACTATAAAATGGCATAGAATAGTGCATATGTATGCGATTTGGGATGCACCTTTTTATTTATTCGGAAAAAAATTATTTCCTGCTTAAAGTTGACATGAAATCTAAATGTGCTCTTCTTGATTCATATTTATATAGTAAGATTGTTATAAACAATGTATATGTTCACTTTATCATTTTGTAAAAAAATAACTTGCACTCATAGTCTTCAATCGAAAACCATAATCGTATTCGATGTTTCTCAACTTCTGGTCACATGAAATGCTTTTAGGGCGGGGCTATCAGTCTTTTAGGGTGGGCTATCAGGGTGTGTCTCATTTCTACCCTGCCTTCACAGGAATACTTTTCAATTCTGTCTGTAAAACTTAGCTCCTCGTTCTTGTCATCATCGGGCATCTGAAAACATTCTGCACCATGAGGGTGCTGACGGTGATTTTGATGGACTGTTGATTGCAAACTGGCATTAAATCTTCCTCGTAATGTTAGCAATGCCCATCTTCCAACGATCCAATCTATTCCCAAAGGATTAAATCATGCACCTATTTTTTCCTAATTTCCTGAAATTGCATGTGCATCTCAGTAGGGAAAAAAGGACAATCTTAATCTCTGTTTCAGGCCGACTTTAAACTCTGTTTCATGTTAGAGCTGTTTCATGTTTTCATGTATAACAAAAAGATGATAACTGTTTATACAGATCAGACAGTTCAAGGAGTTATGGCAGTTGCGGTTTTACTTTCATGGCTGCTTATGGCAATACAATATAAAAATCAAATTAAAATTGACACGTTAGGAATGCTTAGGAGTGAAACAGATGTTTAGATTTTTGTAGTTTATTTGCATTGTACATTACTTTTATTTAAGCCTGAGAGTTAGCTTTTGATATCGTTTTTTTTGACGATCAACATCCTTCATCAATAATGATTGAAATTTTTTTTTTTAATATTCCAACTGGTAGTGTCACTCTAGTTTTATTTGCTTAAATACCTGCTTTGATGAAGAGACTGTAATTAAACAAATAAATGTCAGATAAGTAAATTTTAGATGTCGAAAATTGTGGAGGTTTATTTCATGACTTTGCATCTTATATTTTTTAAAGGCAATCTGTGTGTTTTCCACTTCGGCTCTTTGTATTGATTTACATGGTTCTCTTTTGTTAATTGTTTAGCCAATTCAGACTATTATTTTGATTTAAATATGTTAGATTAGCTGGTATGCATGTAATTTTCTTAGGATTGTTTCTTGAAACAAGAAATTAGATTTTTGTCTAAATAGTTTTTTGTGGTTGTTTTTTTTTTAAAAAGGTAGGTAACTAAACACAAATACAATGGTAACATTTAAAAAAAAGTTAAAAAAAGGCCATTATTAAAAAAGTTCGATACTGAACAAAATGGTACAATGTATAATTTTATTTTTTATTTTTTTGTTATTGTCCAGCCCTACTTTTTAGTTGTTGTTTTTTTATTATTATTTAAGAGTTTTGATAGATTGAATTTAAGCTAATTTTTATTCAATACAAAGAAATGGAAAGAACGACATTGAGTTAAATGTGAAAATGCAATACAGTAGTTAACTAAAAATAAAACCGAGTTTCAAGAGGTTTTGTCTCTTGAAATAAACTTTATATGTTAAACAATACATAATATGTTATTTTAAAGAAAACATATCATTTACAGTTTCAAAATGTTCTTTTGATTTTATTTCTTGATTGATGCGTTGATTGATGGATTGATTATTATTGATTGTCTAATAAATAATAATCTATCTATCTGTCTATCTGTCTATCTATCTATCTCTATCTATCTATCTGTCTGTCTGTCTGTCTGTCTGTCTGTCTGTCTGTCTGTCTATCTATAAAATCCTCTTGTTTGTAAATGTAAAAAGTTAGTCATTAATGATAGAATGTTCATCTTTGCTTGATATGAGCTATAAAGTCAGTAGTGCCATACACAGTCATCATCATTTCCATCCGCGTCTGTCATGGCAGACTGTAGTTCTGTGAAGGGCACGAGTGGCAAACGCCAGTTTTGTTCTCAAGAGTCGAGAGGCCAATCGGTCAGAAAGTGTCCTGCATCCTCTCACATGTGATTGACATTTTGAGAGCTCTTTCTCTGTAATGGTCTCCTCCCCAAAGCATGCCGGATTTAATGGCTTCTCTAACGACACTACTTTTCTCCATTCGTGAGCCTCTGACAGCTGTACGCATGAACACGTCTCTGTCCGAGAAAAACGAGAAAAAAAAAACACTATCCGTCTCTGCATGCAGGAGAGAAATGGCATTAGCCAAATATTGCAATTATGACCCGATAACAATCTCTGTCCCCGGTGCTATTTGACTAATAATGATGTTTTCATTAAGATTTCATAATTTCAGCACGTTTACTATCTCGCACATGGCCCTGCTTTCTGTGGGATTCTCTATTATGGAGGAGATTAAGTACCTTTGCCCCCCCCCCACCCCCCCCCCCCCCCCCAGGATTTTCATTAAAAATCTGGACAGATAAGGGTTTTGAAAGGAGTGCTGTGACCAGACAGAAACTGGTGGAAATGTGCTTCTGCGCTGGGTTTTTGTTCACAGTTTCGAGATGATAGGCTGTGGAAGCTTTAGAGGAGAATGTCTTGAAACAAATACAAAGGATGAATAAACGGTTTGGGTGTTTTAATCTCTGTTGGGTTTTCTGAAAAGCTGTATTGATGTGTGTGTGCTGCTGTAGGTGGCAGCAGTACGTCTTCTGATTTTGCAGTTTAATTATTATACACAGTGTACTGTAATGACACATAACTTTTTGGAGGCGAATCAATTTATTTTCTTGGCCAAGCGTCTGGCAAAGAGGATATTTTTTTTCAGTGATTTATATTATGGCCTGGAAAAATTGTATAATTAAAATATTACAAAATTTAATGCTGTATTTCAGCTAACTACCAAATAAATATTCATCATTTTAATTTTGTTAAAATAAAAAAAAGTAATACAACTAAAAAAAATGAAATTAAATGTAATAATGCCCTATATAGACACAAACATTTAGAGTGAAAAACAACAAACAAAAAACAAACAAGGAAATAACTGCAATTTTAACCTAAAATTGAAAACAGAATATCCTGAAACATACTTTTAGCCAGCTGGGAATATTATTTTTTTTACTGTTTATAAAGCTAAAATAATGACTGAAGTTTTCCATCTAAGTATTTATTATTTATGAGAGTAATTTAAAGATGTAATAGTAATATTTATACTAGGGCTGGGCGATATTGCAAAAACAAATTATCACGATATCATGTTTCATATCATTCGATATCGATAATTATTAAAAAAATTTAGCAATCCATTTAGGAATATTAGGATTTTTTTAACCACTTATTTTAATTTACCAACATTACAATAGTCAAAAGCTAAAATATTTAAACTAAATATGATAATAAAATAAACATAAGTGTTAAAGAGACTCTTAAACTTGATAAATGTTACAAAGTGTGTGCAATGGTAAAGCGTAAACGCTGAACAATCAAAGCAAACTTTAAGGTAGATCAACATCTGTAAGGTGTCAATAATGAAACCTCAAACTCTAAACAAAGATGATAATTAAATCTGAGCTTTCAAGTAAAGGAACCAACCATCATATTCAAATACATGCTGCAACATCATTAGAATTGTGAAGTTGAGTGATACATTACCCCCTATGCTAAAAAAACCTTTCAGATGGGGTGCTAGTGGCTGTGATGCACAAGAAAAGAAACCAAAAAGCCACTCTGGCGACATCCGTACATTCTTTTTCACGCATAAATAAATGCATTTTACATAAATTTTGATTCTGATTTTTAATGTATTATTAGCTGACCAAACATGAAGCTTATTAAAGGGAAAAAGTATTGCAATATCCATTGTTTTGTACACTACAACTATAGCTGCACAATATATCGTTTCCGCATTGATATTGCTATGTGGCCATCCGCAATAGTCACATTGCAGAAAGTGCAATGTTGAGTTTAAATGTTGAGATTATTTACCAGGAGCCACAGTTCAGAACACAAGATATTGGAGTCACTAAACGTGTTTACCCATAAAGGAGTTTATTTGTTGGTGTGGGTGTGTGGTGTTGTGTGTGGGTGTGTGTGTGTGTGTGTGTGTGTGTGTGTGTGTTTGTGTGTGTGTGTGTGGGCGCGTGTGTGTGTGTGTGTGTGTGTGTTAAGGCCTGTGATTGTGCAGTGCATTCAGGCAGAGAGTTTAAATCATTCAGGCACGTGAAGTTTGTACTATTTGTAACTCTAATAATTATATATTTGTTGCTTTGTTTATACAATACTGTACAGTGTTATTTTACATTTAATTATTTAACTTCTGTACTTGAATATTCTGATGTACTGTAAAACATATCATATCCCAATAACACTCCAGAATAATCCCAAGCAGCCTAAGTAAATTAATTCTTTCCAAATAGCGCTATTCAAGTTATCTGGTGAAACTGTATAATTGCAGCAAAACAAAATATCGCAATGTCAAATTTTTCCAAGATCGTGCAGCCCTATGTACAACTGTGAGACAGTACAGGATACTGATTCAGTACATGCTTTTACTGTGTCATGTGAGCTGTCTGCCCTCATGTTCATGTCTGTCTTTTTTTAGGAGGTACCAAAACCTTCTGTCCTGCCTCTGGCTTTCGATTAGGTTTGCCAAGCAAAATGGCTCATCTAAAAACACCTCCATTTTCTGGTTGATTTTTATTTTTTTTTACTTCCCTAAGGGGAAATCTCTTTTACTAGCTCTGCATTATCAAAGAACATTAGCATGCAGAACCACAGCACTGACATGGAAGTGCTTTTTGTTTGTGCTTAAGTTTGTTTAGGTATGCATATATTTAATATTCTGTGGCTTTACAGTTGTGGAAGGAATTAAGACACCACTTAACAGTTCTCATTTACTGTGCATTTACCATTTCTAGATGAATGGATTCATACAGAATATATGAACTTCAGTAAAATGTTTTTTTTTTTACACAACTGATGAAATGTATTCTGAATGTAAAATAAAAAAATGCAATATTAAATTAAATAACCCCCCAAAATGCCATGTTTTGAAAGCATTTGTTATTACGACCAACTGTCATTTTACAGGGAAATATATTCCAAATGTATTTAAATAAATAAATAAATAAATAAATTTGGAAGAAACATACTCAGACAAATATTAACATTTGTCTCAAAGCCATACCAAATAAATTCAGTAAATCCATAGAAACAGAATTGTCAAGTGGTCTCTTTTATTTCTATAGCTATCACATGGGCTTTCCCCTCATGCTTATGTGCTGTACAGTCACCTATATGCTTTTATGTTCCATTTGATGATGCATTTGAAGCAAAGTAAATGGTCTATTTAGTTGTTACAGTCATAATGATGCACATTACTCATCCCCTCTTTTTTCTCCCTCTCACATTCTGCATTCTGCATGTAGGCTGATGGATTGGGTGTCTTACCAATCATTCTAGTTCCTGGCTGCTTTCAGTACAGATTAGTCTGTGACACTTTGCCTTCATTGCTTTTTACTCATACAGTTAGCAGATTGTCAGAAACGGTCCATGCTGGCGTCATACTTTTTAACTGTCCAGAGAGATGCAAGGGTTGTTTTTAGGTGAAGACGGCCTTATTTTAGAAATACAGGGAGACTGGGAGTAAGTCCAAATGCACAGCGTTCCCACTGAGACTGAAGAAGGACATAATGCCCCATTCACCATCCATTCAAATTATTTTTAGATAACTACAGAAATTGTGTATATAATATATTATGTAATAATAATATAATATGTAATTTGTGTATATTATAATATAATTAGTTTTTTTTGTGGTGATTTTAAGTGTAATTTGGGGTGACAAAACAGACAAACAAAATACTTGCCTTTACATGAGTCTCAGAGTACACAGTAAACATACATGAAGCCAAGAAATATATTTTCTGCCTAAAAGCAATGCTCACCCAGTCAAACGAGGGTGCAGGGAGACATGCTGAGAAATTTGGAGAAATTTACATGCATTGTGATTGGCTGGCATGTGATGCTGTTCTCTCTCTCAGCCGTTTGATTGGTTGAGAGCTCTCCGTGTGCTGAACTCAAGAACAATAGTGCTGTAGTAGTGTCTGGTGCCCCCAAGGACAGATTATCAGGCGCTCTTCGCTCTTCCTCATAATTTGTTCTGAAAGGATGGGGCTTCCACCGAGTGCACGGCTTGAGTCTCTTGCGATTTCATGGGGAGATGATTTTGATGATTTCAGTGAATTGGTTTGGGTTAATCCTCTTTTGTTTTGACCCCCTACCACATGCCCACTGACACAAAACTGTGCTCTTTGAGTTCATTTTGATGATGCTTTGTCTGCATGGGTGCAAAATTCATTATCTGTAAATCTTGTGAAAGAATAGTTAATCCTGTATGCTGTTCTACAAACAAGACATCAGCAGCACTGTGACAAACAATAAAGCAGAAACCAAAGCGATCTGTATACTGTATCGTCTTAGACGTGCTGCGACTTATGTCCCAAAAGTGTTTGCTCTACAAATAAGTCCAGACAGCTGTGTACAATCTGCCTCGGGCTGTTTATATAAAGCAAGTCAATTTGAGCACATGTACTGAGAGAAAATTAACCCAATTATGCCCCTTAATCAGTACCCAGCTCCTATCCAGACGAGAGTAATTGCAGGCCGTGTTCAGCACTTTTGAAATTGAGGGCGGAAGAGGCCCCCTGTCATTTTTGGGAGTCCAAGACGTCATATAAAGGTTCAGGCAATTACTGTAATCAGCCCCAGACAGCACGGTGTGCTTCAGTCATGGACCGAAATGAGGAAAAGACATAGGCTGCTTCTCTTTTCTGTTTGATCTTCTGTCCTATACACAGATGTATTCCTCCATCCCAAACATCATTAAGCTGCAAATACAGCTATTGTTTGTGTGTTAATAGTAATAGTTTATATTTATGTGTGTGTATCTACTACTACTACTAATACTAATTATTATTATTATTATTATAGTAGTAGTAGTAATATATTTGATATTTTATGATATTATTAAACACAAACATTTATTAATGTATATATTAATGTAGACATAATTTTATAATTAACATTTTCATGAACATGAAGAAAGTAGTTCCTAATAAAAGGGGTTTTTAGACTCTCCGTGTTTGATTTTCTTATTTATATACACGATTGTGCTGTCGAACTGTTGTATAAACGCAATATCACATGAGTAGCACTGAATTATGGCTGTATATCAGCACTGGTGGGAGGCGTGCGTTGGCGTGTACATATATATATATATATATATATATATATATATATATATATATATATATATACACACACCTACACTAGGGGTGTGCAAGGTTTCCGCTACATTCATTCTTCCATGGTGGGAGTGCCACGCCAAAATAATCCCTCCATTGCTACATTACAGCTCTTTCATTCAAGAATTCGGTCGTGTTTTTTTTTTTAAATAGCGGGTGATAATCGCAATAAAATTATTAAAAGATAAGTGGAATTGTAACAGCCAACCTTTTCTCTAACCGTAGTAGTGCTGTGCTTTATTTGTTTAACCCTTAAGGTTACGTGCTCACGACTGACTGACTGACTGGCTGACTGACAGGTGCGTGATGCGTGAGGCCAGCAAACACGACGTACAGTATAGCGTTTCACTTACTTCAGGACGAATTAATGCCACTCTGTAGGTCTATTGGAGACATTCATAAATATTCCTAGCAAATCTAATAAATGGTGGAGACATAACTCGTCTACATAAACAAGACGAAAATCGCACTTCAGCAGCGTTTATTTGAGTGTGCATTAGAAGATCTGCGCTTGAGCAGCGTATATTTGAGGGCGTGCAAGTAATGTTGTGCACGAGCAGAGGAATCGGCGCACAAGCAAAGAGACTGGCAGGCTTTTAGGCTATTACATAAATGCAATCTCGACTTGTAATACGACATTTGTCATTGAAATAACGCCACAGGTAGTTGGTAGATCTGTGCAAAAAAGCCTGCCGCCACAGATGTAAAAAATCCTAGAGGAAACACTAGTGTATATATTTTAGGGGTGAAGTGGTTCACAAAAATCACAGTTCATTACGATACAGTGGTGTCATGATTCAGTATGTTTTCAGTATACAGCAAAAAAAAAATATATATATATATATATATATGAGAATTTTTCTGATTTAAATTTTTTAAATGTATTAAAACTAACTTCATAAAAGTATGATCTTGTTTTTTTATTTTACTTTGAACAGTGATGGAGCTATACTTCAGGGGTTTCTTCTTAGCAGCAAATAAAACAAATCCTCCTTTATACCTTTATAAAGCTCCTTAAAAATTAAATGTAGTATTGTAGTAGTTAAACAAATAAAAAGAAAATAACAATTTAGTTTTTATATGGAACTCAGTTTCAATAAATTAAGTAATTCTTTAGTTTCAGAAAGATGAGTGTCCACATTTACTTCAGACAGCACAGATCTGCTAATTTTACTCTCACCTGCCATTTCAGTGGATATGAAAGCAGGAATTATTGTCTGACTGAAACGTTACTAGCCATTTTGCAACAAGCTAGTGCAGCATGTGCCTGACTGGAGTAGTGTTTGGAGGTGGCGGGGCAGTCAGCACGTTGCCCGTCACGTTGTTTTGGATGCCTTGTTGAGTGTAGTGCACTTAAAACATTATATTTAGTACACTTTATTCTCTATCTTTTTAGATATTAGTCTGAATCATCGGTTTGTAATGCGCACCGAACCGAAAGCCTCATACTGTACGGTTAAATACAAATACGCGCATCATTACACCCTATATATAATATTAATAGTACATTAAAATGTCATAATTTAAACATACAAAACACATTAAATATAAACATTATGTTGTCATGAAATAATACTTAAATAATATTTTAGCATTATTATTATTATTATTTTTATTAGTAGTAGTAGTATGAGTAGTAGTAGTATCCATTAATAATAAATTTTCATATTCACAGAAAATACAAACATTTATTCTTTCAGCAAATAAAACAAAATTGGTCAGAACATTCACCCAAATATAGTGGTGGTGGTAGTCGTAATGTGAATAAATGAGTGTGTGTAGATGCATTTCGTGCTACATTGGATGTTACTCTTAATGAGAATTGAAATGGTTCTGCTGGTGTATTTGTATAGTTATGGTTCACAGCTTCTGTCTTTGCCCATAATGCATTCAGTGTGATTTTCATTTCTTTTCTTTTCTTTTTGTTGCACCACAGTACACAGAGATTAACATATTAAAGGGAGATCTAGAAAACGCATTACACTAAATGTCTCGTGTTCTCCGTACCGTTGTTTGTGTTCTCCAGGAGATTGTCTTTGAAGCGAGGAACAGGAAGGAGGAGAACAGAGACTGATGCCTTGTGGGGCTAATGAGTGGAATCATAGCCGTTTGTGTAGCGAGTTTTGTTGATTAGCTAATATTTGATTTCTCCAGCGCTTGTGCCTCGCAGGACTTTAGCTCATTGAGTTTACTCAAGGAAAACAGCAATGACTTTTGAAGGCTCAGATTACAGTACCTTGAAAATGAAATGAAAGTAAAGCTTTTTTGTCTTTAGCAAAAAGCCTATTATCATTCCATAGTTGCCCTTGAGAGTTTTAGTCTTGCGCTCAGTGAAAAGAGCACCAGTGTTGATAAAAGCTGATGGATTAATACAGATAAAAGAGCAGTGGTTTATATATGACTGGTGTTGGGATGCCAGCGGTAAGTATATGATTGATTAATCTCTAAATATCCTCAAAGTCAATGTGAAATCAAAATTTATAATGTTTATTTTGCTAGTGCACATTGTTAGGAGAACAAATAAATCATGCACGGTAGTCCACTGAAGAAAAAATCCCTGTTTGTTTTGTGAAGTCTAATTCCACGTTTGGAGTTGCATTTCTATTGTTGGCATCAGTTTGATGGTTTCAGTCACAGTATTCTTAACCACACCCCTTTAACGGTTAGTTTGCTCCAACAGATTGATGTGAAAAAAGAAAATCCCGCCCCTACTCATTCATTCATTTGTTCATTTTCCTTTGGCTTAGTCCCTTTATTCATCAGGGGTCGCCACAGCGGAATGAACCACCAACTTATTCAGCATATGTTTTACACAGCGGATACCCTTCCAGCTGCAACCTAGTACTGGGAAACACCCATACACTCTTGCAAGCAAACACATGCTCTCATATTTAGTTTATTCAATTCACCTATAGCGCATGTCTTTGGACTGTGGGGGAAGCCGGAGCTCCCGGAGGAAATCCATACGAACACGGGGAGAACATGCGAACTCCACACAGAAATGCCAACTGATTCAGCCGGGACTCGAACCAGCGACCTTCTTGCTGTGAGGAGACAGTGCTAGTCACTGTGTCGCCCCCGCCCCTACTTAATATTAATAATAGCTTATTATCTGAAAAATATTTGTATATCATCTTACTCAACTAGTAGGGTCAGTTAACACGTCAAAAACATTGAGTAAATGTTGGGATTTTTTTGCATTATCCAGATTTTCTTTGAAGGGATATTCACCCAAAATTGAAAATTGTCGTTTTTTACTCTTCTTTCACTTGTTCCAAACCTGTTTGAGTTTTTCTTCTTTTGAACACAAATAAGTTATTTTGAAGTAAATTTGTAACCATTGACTTCCTTAGTATTTGTTTTTCCTACTATGGAAGTGAATGGTTACCGGTTATCAGCTTTCTTCAAAGTATTCTATTTTGTGTTAAAGAGAAAGACGAAATTCATAAATGTTTGAAACCACTTAAGGGGGAGTAAATAGTAATTTTTTTATTTATTTATTTATTTTTTTTGGTGAACTATTCCTTTTAACCCTTCGGGGTCTGGGGATGTTTTGGGGGCCTGGAGAAGTTCTTACATGCCTTGACATTTGTGCTTTTTTCAGCTGCTTACAAACAGATAAGTGGCTAAAGTCTAACATCTAGGGGTGTAACGGATCACAGTTGATTCATACGGATCACAATCCACGGTTCGGAACACACCTGACCCGCGGATTAATACATTTGTTTTGTAGAGTAATTGTAAATGTGTAACGATCGCAGAGAGATCGCCTCTCGCGTCATTCAAATCCTATGTTTGAAAGCATTTAGGCTTTCCTGTAAAATATAATGATGACGGAAGAAGTTGTGGTGGGTTATTCAGGATGAGGTGGTGGGTTTCTTAGGTTAAAGGTGTTTTCTGTCACTGCTTGTTCAGCCTGCATCAATGCATTCAGTTTAAGCTGCACGATAAATCATTAAAAATCAGGATCTCAACACCCACGCAACATAAATTATAAATGATCAAATCTGTGTTGGAAAATGGAGATTTAGTCTTTAGTGTTTTGAGTTAGTTATGAAGTTAGAAAGTCAAATAACACAGAAGTACTGGGATAACAGTTCATAGTTTAGTTTATAGTTTAGATAAAAACTCTGATGTTTATGGTGAAGTTTAACAGTCATGTGGTCAAAAATTAAAGTAGTAAGCAGCAATTATGATATTTAACCAATAGGCGGTGACAACCAGCCATCAAAAATATGCCACTGAATAATTCTTCAAAATGATACATCAAGCAATGAAACATGAGGTTTTATGATGAATAACTAAATCATTTATTAAAATTATACAAATTATAATGTTTGATTTATACATTTAGCATCCAGCAACAGTAATAGTAATAGAATATTTTACAATTAGTGGAAAAACATTAAAATAAATTTTTTTTTGAAGTCACTGAAAAACATATTTTTTCACAAGACTTTTGAGAACTGAATCTTGTAGCCTAGAGTTTTTGCTTCAAAATTATGTAAAAAAAAAAAACCATCAGAATCAACATTATTGATTCTAATTTTCTAAGACACGTTTTGAGTGGAAAGGGTCTATTCGAGGAGACGTTAACTACTAATGCAGTGATTCACACAATAGCCTCTGCACATTTGGGAAGTAAACAATAACCCACCTACAGTAACTAAAAATATTTTCACATATCGACACATACATTGCACCAGTGTGTACATTTGAGACAGCACTATTAAGCATGTATATTAGTCATTACATTTAATCATTAAATGGTTTATCACTCATTGATTTATGTACAATCCTACTAGCCTTTTACAGCAATTTTTTTTTTTTACTTTTGCATGAGGATGTTTGCATTTTGAGTATAATTTGCATATCCTTGCATACATTGGTGTCAATGTTTCACTTATGTAGTCATTAATATTATTGAAGGGATGGTTTACCTCAAAATTAAATCACCCTTCACTTGTTCAAAACCTATTGGAATTTTTTTCTGAACACAAAACAAGATATTTTGAAGAATGCTGGTTGTCACCCATTGACTTCCATTGTAATTATTTCCTACTATAGAAGTCAATGGTTGGCGTCATCAAGCATTATTCAAAACATCTTCTTTTGAGTTCATATAGGTTTAAAACCACATGAGGTAGAGTAAATGGTGAGGTAATTGTCATTTTTGCCTGAACAGTTCCTTTAACGGTAATGATTAATTGATAATTGAAACTTTTTAAAAGTTGTGGGAATTGACAGTCCAGGACATAACTG
The DNA here is from genome assembly GCF_903798145.1 of Danio aesculapii. Classification (NCBI taxonomy): domain Eukaryota; kingdom Metazoa; phylum Chordata; class Actinopteri; order Cypriniformes; family Danionidae; genus Danio; species Danio aesculapii. The sequence goes on from NC_079451.1 coordinate 35,462,088, forward strand.
CAATTAAAACAAACAAAAAAAAAATGTTCCTTTTAATGTTTAGTTGTGTATTGTAAATTATAATTGTTTTCATTCCAATCATTTTTTACAAAGCTTACAAACATGAAGCAATATAATTCAGATTTTGTTTTGTTTTGCAAAGGAGCACCTTGTTGAATGCAGTGACTGTTAGCAGTGTGAGCTGGAAGAGAGACAGAGAATAGGAGAGAGAAAGCCTCCTCTTCTTTTGTTTCAGTGGGTTTCTGACAGTCACTTTGCCGCTGTGTCTGTCCTTTTGTGTCTGTGACAGCTGAACAGACTCAGATAAACAAAAAGGCCTGCGTCTGCACTTCATTGCAACTTTGACTGCAGCTCCACTGGGAGATTACAATCCTCCTGCTCTGATTTTTCTTCCCGTTTTGATGAACTGTGCTGCCACACGGATTTATTCCTCTAAATATTGAAGAATTTAAACATTTTGATTATTTGGTTGTTTGTTATATTTGGAATATCAGGGGCAGGAATCAAGTCTTGGCTATGTTGTCTTATTTTGTGATAATTTTATTTTATTTTAATCATATTATTATTTTTTTTAATATCAGTTAAAATTCTGCTTAGAATTAAATAGCATTTTTACATATATTAAAATAGAGCCTTTATTTAAAATTCCCTAAATGTTTAGTAATATTGCTGTTTTTAACTATTTTTTGAGGCAGCCTGATTGAATATAAGAGATATATTTTATTTTTTAAAACAAAATTTTTACTTAACTGCATTTAGTTTTTATTTTATTTTATTTTATTTTATTTTATTTTATTTTATTTTATTTTATTTTATTTTATTTTATTTTATTTTATTTTATTTTATTTTATTTTATTTTATTTTATTTTCTCCTCGGCTTAGTCCCTTTATTAATCTGGGGCAGCCACAGCGAAATGAATCACCTATTCTATTTTATTTTATTCTATTTTATTTTATTTTATTTTATTCTATTCTAATCCTTAATATTGTATTTTACTTTTATTTATTTTATTCTATTTTATTTTTATTCTGTTCTGTTCTATTCTATTTTATTCAATTCTTTTTTATATTTATTCAGTTTTATTCTATTTTATTCTATTTTTTATTTATTTTTTACAACATGCATAAGAATAGAGGTATTTGGCAGCAGTCACTTTTGGTCTTAAATTTAATGTATGATAGTATATTTATATTTTTGTTTATATTATATTTTGCATAGTCACATAAATGTACCCACTTTATGTATAGTCACTGAAAACAAGAGTTTAAATGGCTGCAGACTTCTGAGCAAAGTGAATTTTTCAAAAGTGTCTGTAAACGGACATAAGTGTACATGGATTGACCCTAATACTAAGCAAGCAGTGTTTTCTGCTATCTTATGAATAACTTATACAGTCTTTGACTGAAAAGGTCAGAACGAAAGCCCTACACGCTTTTCACAGATACTCTGAGCAGATAAACAATCTTTTCATCTCATCCTGCCGTTGCTGTTACAGGCCGATCTGCTGTCAGATGAAACTGAGCAAACATGGCTGCCATCTTCAAGCTCTAAAGTGAGTGTTATGCAAATCAGGCTTCAGAATTCATTAAAATCGCAGATCACATTTGACCAAACCTGAGTATTCCAGTCTAGGGACACCAGTCTGACTGCCACATAAAAATGTATGTTTCAAATTAGGGCCGCACAATATAAAGTTTCAGCATCGATATCACAATGTGCTAACCTGCAATAGTGACATCACGAGATTTCAAACAATTTTAAGGGAATTTAAACCATTTGGACACAAGAAACTAAAAAAAGTTTTGCACTTTGGCCAACACATGGACATGACCTCAATCATTTTTAGTCATGCAATAAACTGAATATCGCCCAAACAAAAAAAAACAACTCTAGCAATATTTTAGCTAATTTTGCAACATTTCCATCTCTACTGGAGATGCCAATGTCAGTATGATTAAAAAACACTATAGTATTTACTATAAATTACCTTAGTATATTTTCATGTGGATGTCTGACAACTGAAAATAGATCTGGTAGAGGATATTGCAGCCTCTGTTACTTTTTTACCTTGCAATTTTTTGTTAACATTTATTATTATTTATTTAGGATATGCGTTTTCACATTATGATTCCAGTGCCTAATTATTAAATTGTTAAAATAGCTATAATTAAATTAAATATTCTTAGGAATAAAACAGGATGTGTTCCTTGGAAAAGTGTACTTGCATTGAAATGATATTATATTGTCATTATAATAGTGACATAAAATGGTTAATGACAATAATATCATTTGTTGCAAAACATTTTGGTGCTATAAAACACATTGGATGTCATGGCCTAGGTACGTTAACAAAGATTAATTGAATTGTTTATAAAATGAAGACTACACCATGTTATTTTACATTTGATTATAAGATTTTCTGTACATTTTTTGTTAAATATTTACAGGTGCACTTCCGTACAAAATCATCCCAATTCATGTAAAATTCTTAATTATTTTCAAATAGAGCCAACTTGTGAAATTATATTCATATTGCAATATATAATCACAGGGAAACAAAATATCACAATGTCAGTATTTAGAATTTTTGAATTCAATATTGTACATGCCCATTTTAAATCCAGATTGTTGAATTGCAGCTGGAAACTTTACTTCATGTCCTAAATGATGGTAATTAATTACACTCTCGTTATACGGCAAAAGAATGCATTAGACTGTAAGCCATTTGGAGGGAACCTATTTGAGTCTGTACACATTTGTGCAATTATGCCATGCGTTTTTCACATTGGTTCCTTCACCTTTCAACCTCAAAGTGCATTGTAATGATGCAGCAGACAGAAGCTGAAATTAAATGAACAGCAGAGGAAACAAACAAGTCCCTACAGACGCTCACCTAGACCACTTTAGTCAGAGTAAATGCCGCATTTAATTTGATGAGAACATTGCGGTGGTGTTGTGGCATGGTAGATATTTAGTCTGCTGTGTTTACTACTGGTATTTAATGCGACCATATGTTCAAATAACCATTAGGATGTTTGTAATTTTAAAAGGAATCCTTTACACACCAAATATGGATTTATGTTGTCATAATTACACAGGGTCCCATGCTTCTTGAAAGTACTTGAATTTCAGACATATGGATTTAAGCCCTGGAAAGTACTTAAAAACAAACATGGGTGCTTGAAAGTGCTTGAATTCGATACTATTTCAATGATTGCATTGTGCTGCTGTCAATAACAGAATTTAAATAAAATACATCTTGTACAAGAACTATGACAAATAATGCACGTTTTATCAATATTTCTGAAACTGCATTTGAATATTGCCAGTATTGAATTCAACATATTTTATTAAAGTTCTTGCAGCATGAAGGTCTACATCTTTTAAAAATTACACATTCAAAACATCATCATTTCTCTGACATTATAATGTAAATATGTTGTAAGTGAAAAGTCTAGCACAGTAAGGACTTTTAGGGCCTGTATACTGGTGGTTTGAATTACAAAAGTGTTTGATTGTAAATTAATTGTGATTTTAAAAGTCATTGGGTCTGCTCTTTATGAAAGAGTGGGAACCCTGATTACAGTAATAAGTGTAGTATTGGAAAATGCTGAATGCTTGGGCATATTTTGACTTCCGTTTGAAAATCCTTACATATTTTTGGATATGAAAACCGCCATGTCCTCACTTCTTACATAAAAAAATCGTAAAAAATATCGGTTTATTATTAGTTTCTGTATATTGTGATTCGCACAAGTTTTTAAAAAAAATTTATTTATGGTTGTGAAGTGCATTATGGGAGCTTGATCTCTGTTCTGCCAACTTTTGATTTGCCAAAGAGACTTTTATTGACATGTTGGTAGATTGAAATAAAATTTAGAGAAGTGTGTAAAATAACAGAAAATATACTGGCAGTTTATTACAGGGCTTTTGTATCGTAATGTACAACTCCAAACCAGACAATGTACAACTTTAAACTATTAAAAATGTTAATAAAAAATCACTTCTTCAAAATTTTCAAGGTTAAAAGTTGTTGGGAGAAAGGTCAAGGTCCCATAAAGCAATTCAAAAGCAACAATAAAAGGGTAAAAATAAAAACACATTGTATGGAAAACTGCTTATTTATCGTATCAAACCATTGACATATGTAGCTACAGTATAATTCGATAACAAGAAGGAATATCTTAGAGCGTTATTATCTTAATAATAATTTGCGTTAGCACATGTGCCGATATTTGTGTAAAATGGCTCTCTTGCTGGTGTGATTATCATGAAAGATGAGATTTTCATGAAAACATTTTGGGGAAATGAATACTCATTTTGTTAACAGTTCATGTTAACCTAGTTTACTTGGTTAACAAATTCTCAGACTATACAAATCATATTGCAAATGTTGTGCAGGGCCTTTTGGTGGATATAGTTATTTCATATTGCGTTGAACAACTATTCATGAGCGTGGATTGGACCACTCACAGCAGTTTACAAAAAAAATATTTTGATATTGAGATGAGCCTAAACTGAAATGGTCACAGAGTAAATATGAGCTCTACAGTAAGACAATGCTGTACACTTATACCTAAATACACACTTCTCTTTTGTTTATTATTTTTTTCAGTAATACAAACTGAGGTATAAACAAACCCTAAACAGCCAGTTATAGCCTAGATTTCAAGTTTTCCATTGAGGTGCACTGAGCGGTAGAGGAAGGAGGGACAGCCAGAGACATCACTGTCAATCTTCTCTTTGAAAAACTACATGCGTAGAAGCAGGCAATCAGTCCGGCCTGTGGAGCTTCACACATGAGTGGCTTCCTCTCTGCCATCCTGCCATCTCCAACACAGAGCCAATCCAGAGCGGCCCACACACACAAACCCCGCTCTCTAGGTTTATCCATCAGGTTTAACCTGGCCGTAAGGGATCTGCTGGTAGAGGAGCGTCCTTTTGTTTGGTGGCCGCTGGCCCAGACTGAAGGAAAAGAATGATTTAGACTCAGGTCATGGAATAATATCGTTCGGTTTATGCCTGCATTCTCCCATCATTCCTCTTGACTGAGCAGCAGGCTCAAGCTCTACCCCCCACTGTAGCTCTGCACCTTTATTTGCTTTCTTCCTCTTATAAGACATGGTATATAGTAATATCATTTTAGATATAATCATGCGTCAATGATTATTTTTTCGCATTGTTAAAAAATATCATTTTAATAATACTTGAAGCACATCCGGCTTGTTCTATTAATGCAAACAGTTTTGCAATGGAATTTCTTTTGCTTAAAAAACAAAAAAAATTAGCAGTCTAAATAATCATAAAATAAACCTCCCAAAACTAATAGTATTTTTTAAAAATGATATACCACTAAAACTAGCACTACTACTTACTACTTAACTACTACTAACACTACTACTTAGGGCTGCACGATTCTGGCTAAAATGAGAGCTAAAAATAAAGATCATGATTTTCTCAGGAATCTGTAGATGTAAAATAAAGGTTAATATTAGTAGGCTATTATTGTTGTTATTTTCCAAACATATGGTAAAACAACACTAATAATATTAGGCCTGTGTGTAGGTCTACTGTTGGTTAAATGTAGATGTTGGTAAATGTAAATGTTGGATTCTGTAGATGTAAAATAAAGGTTAATGAGTCAGCAATTATTATTGTTTTTTTTTCTTAAACATATGGTAAAACAACAATAGTAATATTATGTGTAGGTCTACTGGTTTCTATAAATAATTCTATTCTACTTATAATAATTCTGATGTTGAATTATGTTTGAGATATATGCTTGCAATCTGTCATTGACAACATTATTAGACCATTTTATTCACTAGTAAAATCAACATTATATAGGCTAGAGTAGTTATTTAGTTAGAGTAGAATTTCTAATTTTAGTTTATTACTTCAGTAAAATGTTCATAGAGTATACGGTACGTCTTTTTTGCCTGCCACAGACTTAATTGGGTCAAGAAATTGTTTGGTGTAACACACACACCCTGTATATTTATTAATGTTTACGTGTATGTGTGTGTATATGTTTATGTGTGTTTTTACTAGTTTTTTATTTTTATTTTCATTTTTTATAAATAACTTCCTTCATTGTTTTTTAAACATTAAAACACATTGATTTACTAATCTGGTCCAACAAACATTTATACAACAATTAGCAATATAATATACAATATACAACATATTAACATATAAGTAAAATAATAATAGATGAATACAATAAGTAAATTAAAAAATAATAATAAATAAATCTCTAAAAAATATAAAACAAAATGCTCACTATCAGTTTTATTCTAAATTAGTCTAATCCAGTGGTGTCCAAATTTGTCATTGAGGGCCGGTATCCTGCAAAGTTTAGTTCCAACCCCAATTAGCCACATCTGAACCAGCTAATCAAGCTCTTACTAGGCTTTCTACAAACATCCTTACAAGTATGTTGAGGCAAGTTGGAGCTAAAATCTACAGGACACCGGCCCTCCAGGACTGAGTTTGGACATCCCTTGTCTAATCCTCTTCAATTGAACTGTCTCCTGTATAATTTATAATTGGTTTAGTTTATTACTTCATTAAAACGTTCATAGAGTATACAGTATGGCTTTTTTGCCCACCACAGTCTTATTTGGGTCAAGAAAAACATTTAAATCGGAGGAAAGTTTGGACCGATTTAGACAATGCAGTCTGAGGAATTCCTTGCAATAGGAGAGTGAATCAGAGAGAGAGAGAGAGTGGGTGAGTGAGAGAGAGAGAGCGTGTGAAGGGGGAGTCATTCTGAAAGGAGGTGATTATGGGCCGCCTGGGGACTCCTTCTGTCTGGTACCCATGAGAGAGCGGGTTAAAAACACTTAGCCCAGAGGGGGTTTGGTTTGGGCTGTATAGACAGTGTATAGGAGGAGGGGTATATGAGAAATAGGCCTTCCTCTCTCTCTGCTCTTGACTCAGGTCCCTTATGGATAATATGGACTTGCGTGAGTGTTTGCAGGGTCATTGTGTTTGACACTGGTTTGCCGAGGGCCCTGTGAGGAGCTGCTGTTGGCCGAGATCCCGTTCCTGTGAGCAAGAGCCCAGCAGTGGATCTGTCAGACGCATCTGTCTTTCTGTCTCTTACACTTTATTGAACATGTTCACAGCCATAGCTACAATCTGCAGTTAATCTGCAAATTCATTAAAGTGTCATTAATGCGACCGAGAAATGGCTCCCATGTAGCTTCTTGAGGAATATTAATTCTACAGCATGATTTGTAGATCTATAGCTAATTTGTGCTAATGAATGTAGTTAATAATACTTGATCAAATTGAAAGCCATTTTTACAAAATAAAAGAATGAGATATTTTTACCTGGTAATTTTTATTTTAAGACAACACAATACTATTGATTAAACTTTAAATAGTTTAGACATCATTATTTAGTGGAAAACAACCCCGGAACATGAAACATTTATTGTTTTGACCAGTTTGCAATGTTTTTATTTTAATAATAATTACAGAACAAATATGATTTTTTTTCTGGTGAGCTCTTTCCCAAATTCTTCCCCTGGCTTTTTTTTTTGTTTATAGCAATATCAAATAGCAATGTCAACATTTAATGTAGATTTTATTTATTTATTTATTTATTTATTTATTTATTTATTTATTTATTTATTTATTTATTTATTTATACGAATAAAAATGCCAATATTTATGTATTTATTTATTTATTTATTTATAGCAATATAAAATAAAAATATCAAGGTTTATTTATTTATTTATAAATTTATTTATAGCAACATAAAATAGCAATATCAATGCTTATTTATAGCAATATAAAATAGCAATAGCAATATTTATTTATTTATTTATTTATTTATTTGTTTATTTATTTATTTATAGCAACATAAAATAGCAATATCAGTGTTTATTATATTTATTTTTATCGATTTTTTTATTTATTGCACTATAAAATAGCAATATTAATATTTATTTATTTATTATTTATAGCAATATAAAATAACAATATCAATATTGATTGATTTATTTATTTATAGCAATATAAAATAGCAATATCAATATTTATTTATTTATAGCAATATAAAATAGCAATATCAATATTAATTAATTAATTAATTAATTTATAGCAATATAAAATAGCTATATCAATATTTATTCATTTATTTATAGCAATATAACATAGCAATATCAATATTTATTTATTTATATATTTATTTATAGCAATATCAATGTTTATTTTTTATTTAAAGCAATATAAAATAGCAATATCAATGATTATTTATTTATTTATAGCAATATAAAATAAAAATATCAAGGTTTATTTATTTATTTATAAATTTATTTATAGCAACATAAAATAGCAATATCAATGCTTATTTATAGCAATATAAAATAGCAATAGCAATATTTATTTATTTATTTATTTATTTGTTTATTTATTTATTTATAGCAACATAAAATAGCAATATCAGTGTTTATTATATTTATTTTTATCGATTTTTTTTATTTATTGCACTATAAAATAGCAATATTAATATTTATTTATTTATTATTTATAGCAATATAAAATAACAATATCAATATTGATTGATTTATTTATTTATAGCAATATAAAATAGCAATATCAATATTTATTTATTTATAGCAATATAAAATAGCAATATCAATATTAATTAATTAATTAATTAATTTATAGCAATATAAAATAGCTATATCAATATTTATTCATTTATTTATAGCAATATAACATAGCAATATCAATATTTATTTATTTATATATTTATTTATAGCAATATCAATGTTTATTTTTTATTTAAAGCAATATAAAATAGCAATATCAATGATTATTTATTTATTTATAGCAATATAAAATAGCAATATCAATATTTGTTTGTTTATTTATTTATATCAATATAAAATAGCAGTATCAATATTTATTTATTTATACTAATATAAAATAGCAATATCAATTTTAATTAGTAAATTAATTAATTAATTAATTAATTTGTTTATTTTTTTATTTATTTTTGCTAGACTAATACCAAGATTGGTATTGACGGGCATACAAAATATCCATCATTGTCATTACAATTAATGTTCCTCAAATGAGGAAACATTTCCCTGGGCCACAGGGCATAATAGTGGCCCTCTCTCTAGAGAATCACATTCAGGCTGTTTATTCACACTGATGAGCTAACACTTCCTGAGCTTCTCTGTGTGAATGCTAGCCAACAACACTGTGAGCAGTGCACTTCTCTATCCAGTCTGTACTGGAAGGACAGATAAAATTTGCATGTATTTTGTCAACCTGTCTCTTGAGACTGTAAATATTGTCACTTTATTTATTTATTTTTTCGTCTCATTTCTTTTTGTTTGCAAGTAGTTCAATATGGGCTTAATGCACTGTGGATTCTAATAGTAGCAGAACAGCTACAGTAAAGTCAAAGGAATGCTTTTACAATTCTGAAACCTTGATTTGTTTTTTCTTCCCTCAGGGAAAGTTCAGCCTAGACCTCTGTCACTTTAAAGGACGGCTTGTTGTTTTTGCCACTGGTTACATATGGACAACCAATCATGCCATAATGTCCTACACATAGAAGCTGGTTTTGTTTTTATATGATGCTTGAAGTGACTTTAAGTGCACAGACTGAGACAAGATTTCTTCATGTATCCAGGTTCTTTTTGCTTCATTATGCTTTGCATGTATTAGAAGAAAAACTTTTATTAAGTGAAAAAAAATAACTTAGAAAAATGATCAGTCAGTTTAATTTCATTTATGTTATAATGACTCATAAGGTTAATTTGAGTCAACTTAAAATGTTAAGGTAACCTTTTTTTTGTGCCTAAATTATATATGTATTTGTGTTTATCTTTTTGATGTTGAATCAACTGGACATTTCTAGTTACTTCAACATATATCTTTCAAACTGATTAACATATTTAATTAAACTCTGTATAACTTTATTTTTTAACACTCTATTTTAATTTTTATTGAATAAACGTACATGCATACAGTACTGCCTAAATCCTTACAAAAAAAGAGATGGACCATACATCAAAGTTCTCTTGGAAGTACTATATCACCGTGAATTTAGCTTACTACAAAAAAGAACTTAAAACCCTATCTCTCAAATCTCCCATCTCATCCATCTAATATTTATCAAAATGCTTGTGGAATGTTCATAAAAATAAAATAAAAGGCATATTATACATGAATAACATTTACAATCATGATATGGAACTGGCTGGGACAAAAATTAAATTGAAGCAAAGTGTACATGGACAATGAAACCAAAAGATACATTATAAAATAACTATAAGATAATTATGAATAAATAATGAAATAGAATAAAAAAAAATTAATTAATTAACATACAATAGTCTTGTAAAAGTCTATATCAGTTCAGTCTATCCGCAAAAATAGTATGAATGGTTCCCAAATCTTGTTAAAATTGGACAATCTTTTACTTAGGCCCCATTTACACTGGCAGTTAAATGTGGCCCAATTCCGATTTTTAATTTATTTTTTGCTCACATATGTGACACAGATCGGATCTGTTCTATGACTGTGTAAACATGAAAAAAACAAAAACATGCATGCATTCGGATATTCAGAGATTGGTTTCAGGCCTTGTTCATATGTGGAAATAAATCAGATATGAATCGGATATGTGACAATGCAACTATCATGTAAACAGGCAGATTAGATTTATTGAGGCATTCTGTTTTGTACGTCATTAAATTTGCGACAATGTGGTTCTTCTCCACGGTTTAATGATGTAGAAGGAAGAGCGTGCGTGTGCTCATCCTAAAACTTCGCACCCTCTGCTCCTCATTAAAGCCCACCACAATTTGCTTCCACCATATCTGAGATCTCTGTCGTACCCACAGATTCCTCTAAATGGTGGAGGACACCATATATAAACCATAGGCACAAGCTGCGATGACGGCACTTTCCCTCCTCTTCCGCCTCAAAATCATTTTAAAGTTGGGCGAAATTAGCATATTTCGCAAACCTAAAAGCAAGACAATTTCTTCCATCATGGGTAGTGAGGCGCAGATGCCCGAACCTGCCTTTACGCATGCGCAAGTGTAAACACATGAATCGGATATGGGTCACAATTGGGCATCAACACCTGACAGTGTAAACGTGGCCTTGGTATGAATCTCAGTTCTTCTAAGTGTAACATATTTAAAAAATTCTCTCGCCCACATTTCAAAGGTGGGGACAGTATCAGATTTCCACATTTGTGGAATGACTTTTTTTGCAATACACATACAAAATAGAATTGCTTGTGTTTGGCTTCTACTGCAAGTTCTGTCCTCTGCTCCTAAGGCCCCATTTACACTGTCAGGTCTTGATGCCCAATTCTGATTTGTTGCTTAAATCTGATTTTTTTTTGCCTTTCTGTTTAAACGTTCTTTTAATTGTGACCCATAACCGATTCAGGTGTTTACACTTGGTATACAATTCACGACGTTGCGCATGCGTAAAGGCAGTTTAAACGAGGCCTAAGAGTCCAATACTAGGATCATGTTCCAGATTCATTGAAAACACTTAAGGAAGAAATGAATATATATTTTTCCAGAATGGTTGTAGTTTACTGCATGACCACAAAGAATGAAACAAAGTTCCTCTTCACACATTGCGTTTATTATAACATGAAGATATTGTTGGGAATATTTTATAATATATGTAATATGGGAATATTATATATATGTAATTTAGATTTTTACAGGGAATGTTTGTAGAGGCCACTCAAATAACCTTTCCTCAGCTCTGTTAATTGTTCTTATGCAACTTTTTTTTTTTTGGCCTGTCCCATTCACTTACCTAAACGAAGAAAACACATTGGCTTTAATATGTGTAATTGATCACAAACACTCCGAATCCTTCCGTAAATTAGTTTAACATTTTGATTAATCTCAGCTTGTGCGATCTCTCATGTCAAAGCGTCAATTATTCCCTCTAACTGGAACGTGGCACAGGCTTTGTGGGGAATTATGGAAAGCTGAGGAGACAGGCGCCTTTAACACTTATGAATCGCACGCATACACAGCCTTGAGTCTCTATAATCACTAATCATTCAGAACCAATAATATGTCAGATGTGTTTCAATGGAATCCTTATGCCGTTTTATGACCTTTCTTTGATTCCCAAGCAGAAAAGATGCGATGCACGAAATGTGGAGATTTAAGATTCAGCCGCTGCTTTTCCAAACGCAGATGAATAGATGTACGGATGAATGAAGAGATATCTAGGGAATAGATGCCCTTGCTTGATCAATATCCTTTATCAGTGTCACCTGCTCTTTCTCTTTGGAAGTGAATGGGCTATTACTTTGTTTAATGGTGTTTCTTGGGGTCGTGAGTTTATTGACGGGTGCGAGGCATGGATATACCTCTGTGGAGGGTAAAGGGCATTCTGGTTATGTTTGTGGAGCAGAGCTAATGTGTTTTTGTATTATTTGCTCATAGGAGACAGAGTACTGTTCTGCTTGTCCTTTTGTGTTTGTACATTTTGGATATAGGGTTGAAGTCATAATTATTAGCCCTCATGTAAATTATTTTTTTCTTTTTTAAATATTTCCCAAATGATGTTTAACATAGCAAGGAAATTTCCACAGTATGTCTGATAATATTTTTGCTTCTGAAGAAAGTCTTATTTGTTTTATTTCAGCTTGAATAAAAGTAGGTTTTTATTTTTTTTAAACAATTTTAAGGTCGATTATTATTATTATTAGCCCCCTTAAGCAATATTTTATTCTGATTGTCTACAGAACAAACCCTCGTTCTACAATGACTTGCCTAGTTACCCTAACTTGCCTATTTAGCCTAGTTAAGCCTTTAGATTGCCTTTAAGCTAAATACAATATGCTGAAGTTCTGTCATCATGGCAAAGATAAATTAAATCAGTTATAAATTTTTTATTAAAACTAGAAAGGTGTTGAAAAAATCTTTTGTTAAACAGAAATTGGGGGAAAATATACAGGGGGGCTATTAATTCAGGAGGGCTATTAATTCTGACTTTAACTGTACATAAAAGACTGAAAATACAATAAAAATAAAATTTAAACTCCTGTAATGTAAAGAATTTCTATTCTTTTTTTTCAAAACTATTGATCCAAATGCACAGTCCTAACATTTGCAATATTTACATTGGTAACTATCTACGCGTTGACATTAAAGTGACTTAAGTTGGTCAGCGAAATAGACTTAATTAAATTGAAAATGAAACCTAACAGTAGAAAACGTTTTATGCCAATACATTTTATAGCGCCACACAGTGGCAATGCAGAAACTGAAATGCATCCTTGTGTTCTCATACTTCATGAAATTCATATAATTGCTTCTTGCCACAAATAAATTTATTTATTTATTTATTTACTTATTTAATTATTTACTTATTTAATTATTTACTTACTTATTTACAGTTGAAGTCAGAATTATTAGCCCCCCTTTGAATAGTTTTTTTCTTTTTGAAATATTTAGCAAATTATGTTTAACAGAGCAAGGAAATTTTCACAGCATGTCTGATCATGTTTTTTCTTCTGGAGAAAGTCTTATTTGTTTTTATTTCGGCTAGAATAAAAGCAGTTTTTCATTTTTTAACAGCCTTTTTAAGGTCAGAATTATTAGCCCCTTTAAGCTATATATTTTTTTCGATAGTCTACAGAACAAACCATTGTTATACAATAACTTTCTTAATTATGCTTACCTGCCTAGTTAACCTAATTAACCTAGTTAAGCCTTTAAATGTCACTTTAAGCTGTATAGAAGTGTCTTGAAAAATATCTAGTAAAATTACTGTCATCATGGCAAAAATAAAATAAATCAGTTATTATAAATGAGTTTCTAAAACTATTATGTTTAGAAATGTGTTAATAAAATTCTGCTCTCCGTTACACATGACAAGGGGCTAAAAATAAACAAGGGGGCTAATAATTCTGACTTTAACTGTACATATATGAAATATAAACTTGAATGCATTTTTACAATTTTATTTACAAAACACACAATTGTCATTTAGTTGAAAAAATGTTTACATACCAAATACCTAAATTATTTGATGGCATTAAAGCACGATCCAAAAATTCACTATTCAAAAAAGTTTATCCACCAATAATAAGTAATTGTCATTATAAATCTTTTTATTTTGCTGCTATTTTTAAACTACTAGGTTTTGCCCTTTTCTAAGAAAGAGTTCGTATACATTCAATATAAATGGTAATGTTAGTCTTTTCTATATTTTAAGAAGCACCGCAATGAGTTGTTTCTTAATTGAAATAAAATATATATATATATATATATATACTGCTGAATGATGATTGCATATTAAAGCAACCTCATATTACTTCGCCTTTTACTTTCACAAATGTTATTTGAAACCTTAACATAGAAACTTTACTTGCATTTAATATGCTTTTGTGGAATTCAAAATGTCTCCTTCTATTACAACAACAGCTACTACTACTACTAATAATAAAGTAGCTTGTGTATTCTAGAAATATTTGCATTCATGGACTTGTCTAGAAGGCTTTGGGCCAGTTTTAGTCAGTTTTTAGTAATTTTTTTTTCAGCTTTATCAGTTTATGAAAACAATTTTTTTTCTATCCCAGTTATAATTTAATATTGCCGTAACAATTATTGTATGATTTAAAAACAAATCCTAATAGTAATTTGTATTTTTCTACATCTGCACTTCAAGTGTTTTGTGTTTCTATTATTATGTTAATGTAGTACCAAAAACTATAACACAATGTATTTATTTTCAGTCATTTCTTTAGATTTTTTTTACTTTATTATACCAAGCTTAGCATTTAATGTCTTCTCCCACCTGCCCAGCTACATCCATTTATTGTTGTTTACTCCGATGCATTTGCATTTGAAATATAAATGCAAATGTACATGGAAATCAAGTATTATTTGACCTCACTAAGTGCGCTCAGTTGTTAACAGTAATATGTACACTTATGCTGGTGTGCTATTTCATATCGCAGTAGAATTGTGCAATATACCTGTCCTCTATTCCCCCAATATAACCTTCCAATGCATGTTATAAAACAGAAATCCTACTAACAATCTCTCTCTCTCTCTCTCTCTCTCTCTCTCTCTCTCTCTCTCTCTCTCTCTCTCTTTCTCTTTCTCTTTCTGGGTGAAACATGTGAGATGCAAATGAAGGGGGCTGGAAAATAAATATTGAATCTGGGCTCTGGCACTAAATGCCTGTCTTATCTGGTTCAAGTGGAAAATGATGGGCCAAGCCCCGCTGCCCTCCACCGGCACGTCTCCACGGCAACGCCAAGGCAGCTGAAAAATGGCACCCAGACATAGATGCCCCTTCATTAAATATCAGCACAGCAGCTGACAGCGGAGATAATGGCCAATAACACTGTATTATGTTGAAAGTAAATGAAATGCTCGTGGGACTGGTTGTCATGCCTTGGGCGAGAATACATACTGACCCAAAAGAACAGGCATATATATGAATAACACAGCCTCTATGCATAACTCACAAGCCAGTGCTCACAAATACAGAGTTAGTGGTCAATTTATGGTTGTGTGCTTTGTGAATGCAGCTTAACAGCTATGGGGGAAAAATATTATATGAAGAGACTACTTTAAATACTCTGCTTCCAATATTTCTGTAGAACATATTTCTGTATGCCATTGTAGGTCTGTGGATGAAGATTGTGAAGAGGATTTGTTTTATTTATTTATTAATCCATCCACCCATCCATCCATTAATTTATTCATATATTAATTCATTTATACATTTAGTTATTTGTGTCAAAAATAATGATCATATTATAATTATTATTACAATAACAATACTAATACTATAACAATAACAACCATAATAATAGTAATAATAATAATAATAATTATAATTATTATCAATAATAATAATAATAATAATAATAATAATAATAATAATAATAATAATAATAATAATAATAATAATAATAATAATAACTATTAATATGGTTGTTATTGTTATTGTTATTAATAGAATTGTTATTTATTATGTATAATTATAATAACAATTGTATTTATAATGCACTTTTTAAAGCATAATTAATATAAAATGTTGTCATTTAGAGCTTTTTGCAATAAAAAAGTAGCATGTTTTCAGATTTTTAGACAACATTTTTACACAACACAATACAATGTTTTCACTTTAGAAGAAATATGAAAGTGTCATGGATTGGTCAGGCTCTCACGACCCCCACTCACGAAGATCACCATCACCTGACTTCTAATGAGCACACAGCTGCATCACATTCACGAGCACCAGATAAAAGCACAGCACTCCAGTCGCTCATTGTCCGGGCTCGTCTCGACGAAAGCGGACAACTGAGCGACCACTCAGCGTAGTCATCCTCAGCTAAAACAAACGCTTTACTTACCTGTTCTCTTTGTATTCCTCCTAGTCTTCCTGGTCCACCCGAATCGTCCTGTCTTCCAGTCCTTCCAAGTCTGTGTCATCCTCTGTCAGCTGTATCTGGTGTGTGCTGTCCATCCTCGTGTATTCCTGTTACCCAGCCACGGAGGAAAAGACCCCAACATCATTCCTGATCCTCCTGGCTATCCTTCATGTGCTCCTTGTTGTCATTTAATAAACACCCTAACGTTTCCTTACCTCTGTCTCCTGTCCGCTTCATAACAGAAGCCCGGACCTATAACGACGACAACATGAGCACCCCCGATCACTTTCAAGAGCTGGTGGACCAGTTGAAGCGGATTCTACAGCCACCAGCTCCACTTTCCAACGCACCACCAGCACCGAGCACTTCCGCCTCCACAGTTTCTTCTTCGGCCCTTCCTTCCAGTCCCATGGCCCCGACCAGCGCCCTACTCAGGCGGAGCGGGGGAGTGCAATGGTTTTCTGTTACAATGTTCCCTCATATTCGAAATGCAACCTTCTCTATATCCCACAGATAAGTCAAAGATCGCCTACATCGTATCTCTACTCTCTGGACCTGCACTTAAATGGGCTGAGACGATCTGGAACCAAGCCGGGCCGGTCATGAATTCCATCACTACCTTCACGGAGTATTTCAAAGAGGTGTTTGGACGTTCTGATGGGGAAGTAGCCGCTGGAGAGCAGCTGTATCATCTAAAGCAAGGTACTCTATCTACACAGGAATATGCTCTCCGGTTTCGCACTCTAGCAGCTGCAAGTGGATGGAATGAGAGATCGTTGTTGACCACGTACCGGCTCGGCTTGGAACCCACTCTCCGAATCCAACTGGCCACATTAGATGATACAATGGGTCTGGAGAGATTCATCCAACATTCTCTCCGATGTTCCGATCGTCTTCGTTCCTATCAACAGGACACCATCACCCCCTCGTCTGCACTCCTCCAATCGCCTGAGTCAACAGCCTCTCCAGAACCAGAACCCATGATAATAGAGTCTGGAAGACTGACATCAGCGGAACGACAGAGGAGGCTGACCCGGGGTCTGTGTCTATACTGCGGTGTCAGTGGACACACCCGTATGGAGTGTCCCCTTCGTCCCATTCGGACTTCAGTGAGTGTATTCAGTACGAATATTGAACAATGTAAACCACTTACTACCACCGTACAAATAACTACTGCCTCTATTTCTCTCCTTGTCACAGCCCTCATCGACTCCGGGTCAGCAGGGAACTTCATCTCCCAATCCCTCTGTCGTCAACTCCACCCTCCGTACTGAGGCGTCCTCGCATATATACCAGATACAACCGATAACCCAGTGCACTCGATCTTCGACCCGTATCCATCGACAATGCGAAGACATCCTTCTTCAAGTGGGGGTGTTACATCAAGAGAGGATTCAATTTCTGGTTCTGGAGGGTGCAAATATGGACATCATTCTAGGGCGCCCGTGGCTGGTGAAGCACGATCCCATCATCTCTTGGGGCACAGGAGAGATAAAGAAATGGGGATCTGGATGTACACCTGCCTGTTTTCCAAATCTCCCTCTTCAAGGTCGGAACCCCATTTCTTTGTTTGCAACATCGGTCGAGAGCCCTCCTGAGAAGCAGTCTATCCACATTCCTAAGGAGTACAGCTCCTTTCATGATGTCTTCTGCCCCCAAGAGAGCTTCCCAGCTACCGCCGCATCGGCCATGGGACTGCGCGATCGACCTAGTTCCAGATGCCCAGTTGCCAAGAGGTAGGATCTACCCGCTCTCGCTTCCAGAGAATCAGGCAATGGAAGATTACATAAGGGAGGCTCTGAGTCAGGGGTACATACGTCACTCAAATCACCAGCCGCCTCAAGCTTCTTCTTTGTGGCCAAGAAGGACGGAGGGCTGCGTCCATGCATCGACTACAGGGTCCTAAATAACGGTACAGTAAAATACCGATATCCCCTTCCTCTGGTACCAGCCGCTTTGGAACAGCTCCGAGAAGCTAAAGTCTTCACTAAATTGGACCTCCGCAGCGCGTATAATCTGATAAGAATACGTGAGGGGGACCAATGGAAGACAGCATTCGTGACCCCTACTGGCCACTATGAATATGAGGTCATGCCTTACGGTCTGGTCAACGCCCCCTCCGTATTCCAAAACTTCATTCATGAAGTCCTCCGGGAGTTTCTTCACCACTGTGTAATAGTGTACATAGATGACATCCTCATTTACTCCCGGAGTGAGGCCGAACATCGCCAACACGTTGCGGAGGTCCTACACACATTGAGAGAACATCACCTCTACCTCAAAGCGGAGAAATGCTCATTCCACCAGAAGTCGATTCATATCCTGGGATACATCATTGACCAAACCGGTATACGTATGGATGGGAAGAAAATTGAGGCTGTTCTATCCTGGTCAGAACCCACTTCCATTAAGGAGCTCCAGAGGTTTCTTGGGTTTGCTAACTTTTATAGACGATTTATCAAGGACTACAGCAGGATTACATCACCTCTCACTAATCTCCTCAAGGGTAAACCCAAAGGACTGGAGTGGACCAAAGAAGCAGCCGCAGCCTTCCGCCTTCTTAAGAAGGAGTTCACAAGGGCCCCACTCCTGACTCATCCTGACCCAAATCTTCCTTTCGTGGTGGAAGTGGACGCATCCACCACCGGCGTCGGGGCAGTATTATCTCAACATCATGATACACCGCCCCGACTGCATCCCTGTGCCTATTTCTCTCGGAAGTTGAGCCCGGCGGAGCAGAATTACAGCATAGGAGACAGGGAGCTTCTAGCAATCAAGCTAGCCTTGGAGGAGTGGCGTCACTGGTTGGAGGGAGCCAAACATCCGTTCCAGGTGATCACAGATCACAAAAACCTCCAGTACATCAAAGAGGCCAAGAGACTATGTCCACGTCAAGCCAGATGGTCACTTTCTTCTCACGTTTTGATTTCTCCATTTCCTATCGTCCAGGACCCAAGAATCTAAGAGCAGACGCTCTCTCTCGTTTACACGAGCATCACGATCATGAAGAACTCCCAACGAAGATTCTTCCCGAACACATCTCCATTTGTCCGATCACCTGGAACGCTCCTCCAGTCGTTGCCACTCCGGAAGCTCCTGCTCCGCCGGGATGCCCTCCTCATCGGCAGTTCATACCACCTGAACACCGGGTAGATCTGATCCACTCCTTACATACCTCGCTAGGCACTGGACATCCAGGGATCAACAATACTCTCTCGCTAGTATCCCAACGATTCTGGTGGCCAAACATGGCAAGGGATGTGAGGCAATATGTTCAGGGCTGTAAGGACTGTGCCCAATCCAAGAGCCCACGTCATCTACCCGCTGGAAAGCTCCATCCCTTGCCGATTCCGAACCGTCCCTGGTCACACCTAGGAGTGGACTTTATCACTGACCTCCCTTCGTCAGAAGGTAATACCTGTATTCTAGTCATAGTAGATAGATTCTCAAAGTTTGTCAAACTAATCCCTCTGAAAGGTCTTCCCACAGCCTTTGAAACTGCCGACAATATCTTTAATCAAGTCTTCAGGTCATTTGGTATTCCAGAAGATATTGTGTCGGACAGAGGTCCACAGTTCATCTCACGTCTATGGAAAGCCTTCTTCAAGCTCCTAGGTGTGGCCGTCAGCCTCTCTTCTGGATATCATCCCCAAACCAACGGGCAGACAGAGAGGAAGATTCAGGAGGTGGGACGGTTCCTGAGGACCTTCTGCAGTGGTCACCAGAACTCCTGGAGCCAGTATTTGGGCTGGGCAGAATATGCCCAAAATTCACTGCGGCAACCCTCCACCGGACTCACGCCATCCAGTGCGTCCTGGGCTTCCAACCACCGCTCTTTCCCTGGGATGGCGAACCATCTGATGTCCCCGCAGTGGATCACTGGTTCCGGAGGAGAGCGAGAGAGTCTGGGACGAGGCTCATCAACATCTGCAGAGGGCAGTCCGTCGAAGCAAGGTAACCGCCGATAGGAGAAGGTCTGAAGAACCCAGATACACACCCGGACAAAAGGTGTGGCTATCCACCCGGGACATACGCATGCGACTGCCCTCTCGCAAGTTAAGTCCCCGATTTGTTGGTCCCTTCACCATCGTGGAACAGGTTAACCCCGTCACCTACAAACTACAATTACCCTCTCACTACCGTATTCACCCTACATTCCACGTATCACTCCTGAAACCCTATCACGATCCTGTTCTTCCCTCCACAGAGCCTGACCACGAAGAGGAACCCCCTCCTCCACTGCTCCTAGAAGAAGGAGCCGTCTACGCAGTGAAGGAGATCTTGCGTTCCCGACGTCGTGGTGGCCAGTTGGAGTACCTGGTGGACTGGGAAGGGTACGGCCCCGAAGAAAGGACATGGGTTCCCAGAGCTGATATTCTCGATCCTAGTCTCATGGTGGAGTTTCATGAGAGCCACCCTGAGTTCCCAGCGCCTAGAGGCAGAGGGAGACCACCACGGCGTCGGAGGTGTCGGCCCTCAGGAGCGGGCCCTGGGGAGGGGGGTACTGTCATGGATTGGTCAGGCTCTCACGACCCCCACTCACGAAGATCACCATCACCTGACTTCTAATGAGCACACAGCTGCATCACATTCACGAGCACCAGATAAAAGCACAGCACTCCAGTCGCTCATTGTCCGGGCTCGTCTCGACGAAGCGGACAACTGAGCGACCACTCAGCGTAGTCATCCTCAGCTAAAACAAACGCTTTACTTACCTGTTCTCTTTGTATTCCTCCTAGTCTTCCTGGTCCACCCGAATCGTCCTGTCTTCCAGTCCTTCCAAGTCTGTGTCATCCTCTGTCAGCTGTATCTGGTGTGTGCTGTCCATCCTCGTGTATTCCTGTTACCCAGCCACGGAGGAAAAGACCCCAACATCATTCCTGATCCTCCTGGCTATCCTTCATGTGCTCCTTGTTGTCATTTAATAAACACCCTAACGTTTCCTTACCTCTGTCTCCTGTCCGCTTCATAACAGAAAGCAGTATTTGATGCTATAACCCTGATTTTTCTATCACAACAAAACATTTTTATTGTTATGAATTTTATTTTTTGGACATAAAAATAAATGCTCTAAATATTTTTATATTAATTTGACAAACAAACAAACAAACAAGCAAGCAAGCAAGCAAGCAAGCAAGCAAGCAAAAAATAAAAAATAAATAAAAAGTCAGTGGGATCAGTTACTCAAATGCATGGCTAATAAATCCAGTAAATCCAGGCAAAGTGATAATATTCATGATCTCTTTTTTTTAATTTAAAGTGTGTAAATAAATAAATAAATAATTTATATATCCTCATCTTATTGTATACTAAATAGATCTACGTAGATTCTACATAGATCTATATATTGTCACTTTATGAATGATGTGTGTGTGGTACATAAAAAAAGCCACAGCCATCACGATTTGATTGTAGTGAAAATGGCAGCCACTGTTTTCCTGCTGTTGTTTCTGCTTTGTGACGTTAAATTCACAGACATCGGGGCTTTTCATTGGTTGCAAGGACTAACAAATGATTTCTCTTGTGTGTGCAGACATTTCTGATGATTATCTCTTCTCTGTTCTATTGGAGGAATCTCTCCTCTTCAGCTCGACTCTCATTTTGAGCTGTATTTTAGCTTCTCTCGCCCTCGTCCTTCTCCTGAGATGGTAGTGTTTTTCTCCTTTGATAGCAAGCATGCTCGTTTTTTTTCGTATTTTTCTCTGCTTATATTTAGCATTTTTTAGGATTACATCAACCATTACATCAAATTGCAGCAGCAGAGGCTTTCAGTATAATTATATATTTCAGAGGGACATTTCAGTATAGCTCTTCAATGTAAATACAGTGGGGAGAAAAACAAAAACAAAAAAAAAACCAAAAAAAAAAAAAAAAAAAAAAAAAAAAAAAAAAATATATATATATATATATATATATATATATATATATATATATATATATATATATATATATATATATATATATATATATATATATAAGAGAATGCAGATTCTAGAGAGGAACTTGTGTAAAGTGATCTATGTTTTCTCCAGTGCATATTTGAATGTTTGGGTGTTTAATAATTGTGTGATGCATCATTAGTGGCATCATTACTCCTAAGGTCAACAGCATCTCCAGTGGTGCAAAAATTGTGGTGCATCTTTTGTTTGTTTTTGTAGGACATTTTGAATGTCATGAAAAAAATGCAGATGTTTTATTTATTTATTTATTTATAAAGTCTAATAATAAGAATAATAATGATAGTAATAATAATAGTAATGATAACAATACTTAACAATAATAAGGATTTTAAAAGAGATAAATGTGAGGTGTGTACTCATACAGTATATGCTGAGCACTGTATATATTCACTATATACAGTATATACTAAATTACATTTTATTGGGTATATGTAAAATGTAAGATTGATATTTATTTATTTTTGGACACATTCTAATGCACAGAATAATATTAAAACGCTATACATATTCCACATGTGCTTGATTTATAAAGGGTCATGTGACACTCAAGACTGGAGTAATGTTCACATTACATAAATAAAAAACATTTTAAAACAGTATTTCAAAATTTTACTGTTTCTGTAATGTTTTTATCCAATATCCATCCAAAATTAGCCTGAAAGACTTTAATAAAAGCTGCCTTTTGTTAGAGAGCATCAATCAGATCAACCTTGGATTACAGAAGTAACTTTATTTCTGGAATTCCTGATCCCTTAATGCCTTCACATCTCCTGTACATATTTAATGATCAGTTTCTTGAAATCAGCACCATCAGTGAACACCTTTACTGTACTGGTAGTCTTAAATAGTTGTATTTCTTCTTATTATTAATCCTCACTTCCTCAATCCTGGAGCGCCATACCTGTAATTGAATATACAAGGGGGAGCAAAAAAAGTTAATGAAATATATTTAATTCCAGAGATCAAAAAGAGCTGGCAAATTTAAAATAGCTGGGTATGAAATTGCTTTCCCTGGATTGTGAAAGCAAATGCTTAAACAGTATCCCGAAGCTTTTCAAAAGCCGAGTAACAATTTGAATGGAACAGAGAGCAGCGGTGCTCGTCATTTCAAGCTGTATTGCATGTAGTTTCACTTTTGCTGCAGTAAAACAGATAATACTCTCGTTGCTGACAGATGAACTGATAGAACATAGCCTTTAACAGGGAGTAGATTGGACACTGCTATCTTTTCATTTCTTTTTTCACAAGAGGAAAAGGCTTTGCTGGTTTGGTGGAAGTTTGTTTAATCTGCCACTCAGTGTTTAACAGGTCTCATCTCACAAAATTTTAAAGAAATGTTGCAAAAAATGCTTAAACTCTGTTGGGGTGTGAACTTTAGAGCTGTCTTCATGACGTCAAGGATATTGATGATTGTGTGTTTTAATGCATTATGCTCATAAGGATGTATTTAAACCAGCAAAGCATTATACTACGTTTGGTTTGTATAATATGTACATGTATAATATGTATAATTATGTATAATATGTTTTGGCTTTTATAAAGATTTAAAGGTGAGCATAAGTGACTTTTTAAGATATAGTCCTAATATATGTATCAGGGCTGCACTCTATTGGAAAAATTTTACATTGCGATATTTTGATTTAATGCGATTTATATTGATATTGATATATATTGTGATGTGAATGAATACAGTTTCACCAGATAACTTGAATAGCTCTATAGGGAAATAATTCATTTATTTATATATTTATTTATTATAATATATGATTGGGAGTATTCTGGAAGATTATGGGGGTTATTCTGGATTATTATTGGGAAGATAGAAGTGAAATGTTTTACATCACAGTATTCAGGTACAGAAATTGAATAATCAAATGTAAAATAACACTATATAATCTTTATTGTAAATAGAAATCAACATAAACATAATTATTAGAGTTACAAACAGTACAATTTCATGTGCCTGAATACTTTAAACTCTCCTGCCTGAATGCATGCATAGTCACAGGCCTTAAAAACACACAAATGATAAACATTCAGCCCTTTTATGTAAAATATCTTCTGTGTCTTGAACTGTGGCTCCTGATAAACTATAATCCCAACATTTAACTCAACATTGAACTTTCTGCGATGCGACTATTATATCTTTTATATATAGATAAATATATACAGATAAATATATATCTTTCTTTTAATTCGAGATATTTTTCAAAGTTACCTCAATCAATTTAAATGCACTTGAAATATCAAGTTAACATGTGCATAACTAAATAAAATAAAATAAAATAAAATAAAATAAAATAAAATAAAATATGAAATGAAATGAAATGAAATGAAATGAAATGAAATGAAATGAAATGAAATAAAATAAAATAAAATAAAATAAAATAAAATAAAATAAAATAAATAAAATAAAATAAAATAAAATAAAATGAAATGAAATGAAATGAAATGAAATGAAATGAAATGAAATGAAATGAAATGAAATAATGCTAATAATAATAATAATACAAAGGGACTAAGCCGAAAAGAAAATGAACGAACAAATGAGTAATAATAAGTAATACAAACAAATATAATATAAAATATATATAATAACAATAATATAAACATAAAAATAACAAATAATAATAAAATAAAGTTAAAACCTAATTAATCTATTAAAATAAGTAATAGTAACATAAACATGTTTCCATGTCTTTTTTTACAGTTATTTTTTTTTATTTCTCTTTAGCTTTTTTGTAAATATATCTATATACCGTGCTTATTTCATTTCCATTTTACTTTTAGTTATTTAGCTTTCAACCAAATGAAAATGATAGATGTTGCGTTGGAAAGAAACATGAGTAAAATAAACATTTTAATAATTTGTTTTATTTTAGCTAAGTTTATTTCATGTAAAAAATGGATTTGTAATATTCAGAAATTATTATTTTTTCCTTAATATATTTGAAATTTTGGTGGTTTAGGTATGTTTTAGATTATTAATAAATATATGTATTTTGTTTCAGTTTTATTTTAAGTATATCACAATTTGCGTTCCTGCGTGTGTGGTTCCAGTATCAGGATCCAGTTATTCAATTCCAGTAACCTCTAATAACCCTGATTGAAACTTAAGTTTGCATGTTTGCTTGCTCAGAGAAAGTCCAACAGATGGTCGGATCTGGAATTCCTTGTCTTCTTGTACCTGGTCTGAGTCCAAAATCCCTGCTGATTTCACTCCCACTCCTGTCCTAACAAGACACGTCACACACCCACGATCAGACACACACACACACACACACACACACACGCGCAGACTAACACGCACGCACACACACTCTCCACAATCATAACATTACGTCATTCCTACACTACACTCAATACAGCCATCTGTACCTCTGATCTGTGCAGTTGCTGGTGAGCTTGTCTGACTAATCAGTTTTTAGGTTCAAGTGGACAAACTGAATTCACTGTTCAGGTTTCTGATATCTTTGGACTTCCCGTTATAGTAAAAAATATGTTTAAAAAAATGGCCCAAAATTATTTTGCTAAATATATTAAAATATATATTTTGTACAAATATATTTTTGAAAATGTGTGTGTGTGTATGTATGTGTATATGTGTATATATATATATATATATATATATATATATATATATATATATATATATATACATTTGACTATTTTCTAAGAGCATATGTATGTAAAATTGAAAGAAAATATTTTTTATGTCAAAAACAAAAATAAATAGATAAATAAACAAATAGATAAAAAAAAATGCCAGACAAGGAAATAAATAAACATGCCAAATAAATAAACAAATAAGAATAAAATATATAAATTAAAAAAATGTCAAATAAATAAATAAATAAATAATAATAATAATAATAATATAAATAAATAAATAAATAAATAAATAAATACATCCAAACAAATAATAAATAATAATAATAATAATAATAATAATAATGATGATGATAAATAAATAAATAAATAAAATAAATATAAATAAATAAATAAATAAATAAATTGCCAAATAAATAAGTAAATAAACATGCATAAACGAATCAATCAATAAATAAAAGTGCATAAATAAATAGCTCTAAAAGCTATTTTAGTATTTTGTAATTCTTAGTAAACAAGTCATTTGTTGTTTAAAAGGATACTTTAGATCCCCATCCACGTTCTGTTTTACATTTAGCAATTTATTTTCTTGACATTTGTTTGCCAGGAAAAAAAAAAAATAGGGGATGCATACTATTGCCCTATTAATCACTGTAAATTTTGAAAGGTATACCCAAGTTTTTTTTTTTTGCATGCAGGTTAAGATCTGTAGTCTGTTACCCAGACAGCAGTTTGAGGCAGACGGACTGAGAGAAAGCTAAATAGTAGCTGCTAAAAGCTGCAGAAAGGAGGAGCAAGTCATTGAAGCTGAACACAGACTGCGGCAGGCCTTTCCTAACCACAGTCTGCTCACAGACACATACTTACAGAACCAAACCCAGATTTATAGGAAAACACTCTCTCTTTGCTTAAGTTTCACTCACTACGATATTGCCGATGAGTGAAATGGAGCTCTCTGGAATCATAATAAAAATCGAAATCATAAATAAAAATGCGTTGTTGCCTTGGTAATGTAAACAGAAGTAATCAATACTTTAAAAGTGCTCAGTTATTAAGATGTGTTGACATCATTTTCATCTGCATAATTGGTTCAGACTGTTTTACCTAACAAATACAGTATAGGTAAAATATATTACCTAACAAAAAGTTCACTTCAAGAATGAGCAAAGGGGTGTCAAAGACTTTATAAAGCAAACTAAATTTAAATTTAATCTAAAATATTACAGGTCTCTATATAAAGACAAATGTTTTGCTAAAATATTGACAATCTATATACAAACTCTTTTAGCCTAGGGTGAACTTACAGTACATTATGTATGCGAGATGCACTCTAGGGTGTGAGTTGTGCTCTGGGGTGATTTGTTTTCAACAGCGTCTTGAGTTGTGGCTGGATGCTTTAGACAGATGTCGAATTATAAAGCCCTATATAGAAGTCTATATACAGTTGTAAAGTCTATGTGCAGCCAGTTGGCCATCCCAGTTTGTAAAAGAGAGTGAGTCAGCAGGAGTTTGGTCATCGGGGTCTCTCCAGGTCATTCTGAGGGAGACGAGCTCCGCTTCTCCTCCTCTCTTTATTGATCTTCTCCATCAGCCCTGCATGACGGATGCACAGGCCACACTGTCTGGAAGCTCCCTCTGGATCTGCAGCCATAGATTAGCCTTAACGCTGCCCTCGCTTGACAGAGACAAAGACTGAGCCAGATTGATTAGCTCTCATTATCTACTCCATTTCAAAGAATGTGCTCATCTTTTGCTCACTTTAAACTCTGCTTGAAATCAAAATCTACTCTTTTTAGTTTTATTTGTATATACTGTAGCATGGTTTCTGCTACATTCATTCTTCCATGGTGCGGGGCACCATGCCAAAATTCATCCCGCCACGGCAACATTACAGCTTCTCATTCACAACAATTAGCCGTTTCTTTTAATAGCAGGTTATAATTGCACCAAAACGTATTAAAAGGTAAGTGAATTATAACAACGCAAACTTTTCTAGTGCTGTGCGTTATTTGTTTAACCCTATAAGGTGACGCCCTGACTGACTGACAGGTGCGTGATGTGTCAGGCCAGAAATCACGACATAGTTTTCAGTTATAATGAACACACTTTCCATTAGGGCTGCACGATTAATCGAAAAAAGGTCACGATCTCGATTTGACCCTACACACAATCTTAATTCAGCTTTTCTACGATTCAGACAATTATATTTTCAATGTCAGTAGAGAAGCTTAAAGGCAGTCCCACAAGTCTTCACAGGAACATGAACACCTTAAAATGGCGTTAAAAGTGTCACATACTGTATTTCTAAGGTATAATTCAGCCATAAATGTAATTTATGTAATGATGTATTAGCGGCTGCGGAATCACAAGTGAGCTGACCACGAGCTACTGAGAACACGCGCATACACGCAGCATGCCAATGATGGCTACTTTAGTGAACAGAACCTGCATAGGCTGTGAATAACTAGTAATAAAGTTGTAAATAGCGTTCAGTTTGTTGCACAGAGCGATCGTTTGAGAGCCGTGCTGAAAGAATGATTTGCATGTGTGTGTGTTTTATCACAGTGACGGCAGTCTTGAGCCGCACTCGGAAGTGAAAATGAAACTGGCCGCACATCATTTAAATGATCGTAACGCATGTTATGGTTAGGGTTGCGACAAGCATTTGATATGTTTTTTCTTTCATAGCTAACACATAGTGTTGTGCATGAAAATAAATGTTTTACAGTGTCAGTATAGCTACTCTAGCTTATATAATGTTGAATATAATGAAAGAAGGAATCTGATAAGGACAGATGTCTGATTTTACCAGTGAAAACAAAAGGTCTAATAATGCTGTCAATGACAAATGACAAGCACATGTTTTAAACATAATTCAATTTTATAATTATGAATAGTTGTATTCTGATTCTTTTGATTGTGAATTAACAAACAGGACATATTGAAAGTCTGTTCAAGTCCACCAAGATGACTACTTTTTAGCATTTTAAGCAACAGTAGACCTACACATAGGCCTAATATTATTATTGTTTTACCATATTGTCACCTTAGAATTATAAGGTTCTTACTGATATTTTTGTCAAAATTGAGTTATTGACATATTCTAATTAAATGACAACTTATTGTTTACATTTTAAGACTTTAAAAAAAAACAAAAAACAAATGTTGCACACATACTGTTTGCTATATGGATTGCAAAAACTTTGAATCTCAATATCTCAAAATTATTCAGAACGCCGATATAACCTTAAAATTCCAAGGTGATATGTTTGAGAATTACCAATAATAATAGCCTACTCATATTAACCTTTATTTTACATCTAAAGAATCGTGAGAAAGAATCGTGATCTTGATTTTAAGCAAAAAAAAAAAAAAAAACGTGATCCACATTTTAGCCAGAATCGTGCAGCCCAAGTTTCCATAATTATATTTTTATTATAGATAAAGGTCTATGGCTCTGCATAGAATGACTTTATCTTGCTGGATTTTATAGCCGTTCCATTTTACTTCAGGACACATTAATGCTGCTTTGTAGGTCTATTGGAGACATTTACAAATATTCCTTGCAAATCTAATAAATGTTGGAGACACTCGTTGCATAAACGCATTAATTCACACTTCAGCAGCGTTTAGTTGAGAGTACACAAGAAAATCTGCACTTGAGCAGCGTGTATTTGAGGGCGCTTAAGAAGTTTTGTGCACGAACAGAGTAAATCAGCGCTCGAGCACAGAGATTCACATGCTTGTATTAATAAATGCGATCTTGACTTGTAATACTGCGCTCTCGACATTTGTCTATGAAATAACGCCATCGGCAGTTGGTTGCTCTGTGTAAAACGCCCAACAGAGTTAGCCGCCACAGCTGGAAAAAATCCTACAGGAAACACTGCTGTAGTAGTGCTAGTTAAAAGTAATGTATCTGTGCACTTTATTATTTTATACAAAATATTTAGCCCACATAATCTTTAATCAAATACCATAACCTTATCTTCCCCTTTTTTTCAAATGACCTCTCTTCACATTTGGTCACATGGAATTCTTTTAGGACAGAGCTATTATTGTGGGTCACTTTGTATTTATTCTGCAAATCAATTATTTTCTGCTTAAAGTTGACATGAAATCAAAATGTACTCTTCTTGTTTTATGTTCATAGTAGAGCTTGTTATAAACCATGTATTGGTACACTTGATCATTTTATTAAAAAAATAATTATCCCTCATAATCTTTAAATAAATACCACAACCTTATCTCCCCTCGACAGGACTTTTCTTCACTTTTGGTCACATGGAATGCTTTTAGGGCAGGGCTATTAGTGCATGTCACTTTGTATTTATTCTGCAAATCATTTATTTCCTGCTTAAAGTTGATATAAAATCTAAATGTGATATTCCTGATTGATATTTATATAGTAGAGCTTGTTATAAACAATGTATTGGTACACTTGATAATTTTGTTAAAAAATAATTAGCCCTCATGATCTTTAATTAAATACCATAAACTTATCTCCCCTCAACAGGACTTTTCTTCACTTCTGGTCACATGGAATGCTTTTAGGGCGGGGCTATTTGTGCATGTCACTTTAGCTGCATCCCAAATGGCACACTTGACACTATGCATTCATGCACTATGTACTTATGCACTTACACACTCAACAGCGTAGTATATGTATGTAGTGTTGTACCAAATGGAACACTAATGTTTTTTTTAACTAAGTTTCCCATGACGTTTGCTGGTTGCCAAATTGAGTGAACTAAATGACCAAACTACCAAATAATATCTGCCATGAGTATAATCGCATTCACTATCGGGAGGCGCTATAATGTATCCAACATGTTCGCATGATAGCTCTGCCCCTTCAGCTACGTGCGGTCGTTGAGTGTGTGAAGTGTCCAACATTTCACACTTCTTTTAAATGGTTGAATAAGTGCATCATGCGGGTAATTATAGTGCACTTATTATTTTTATAGTTATATTATAGTTTTCAGTGTGAATGCACTACTTACACTATTTATACTATAAAATGGCATAGAATAGTGCATATGTATGCGATTTGGGATGCACCTTTTTTATTTATTCGGAAAAAAATTATTTCCTGCTTAAAGTTGACATGAAATCTAAATGTGCTCTTCTTGATTCATATTTATATAGTAAAGATTGTTATAAACAATGTATATGTTCACTTTATCATTTTGTAAAAAAAATAACTTGCACTCATAGTCTTCAATCGAAAACCATAATCGTATTCGATGTTTCTCAACTTCTGGTCACATGAAATGCTTTTAGGGCGGGGCTATCAGTCTTTTAGGGTGGGGCTATCAGGGTGTGTCTCATTTCTACCCTGCCTTCACAGGAATACTTTTCAATTCTGTCTGTAAAACTTAGCTCCTCGTTCTTGTCATCATCGGGCATCTGAAAACATTCTGCACCATGAGGGTGCTGACGGTGATTTTGATGGACTGTTGATTGCAAACTGGCATTAAATCTTCCTCCGTAATGTTAGCAATGCCCATCTTCCAACGATCCAATCTATTCCCAAAGGATTAAATCATGCACCTATTTTTTTCCTAATTTCCTGAAATTGCATGTGCATCTCAGTAGGGAAAAAAGGACAATCTTAATCTCTGTTTCAGGCCGACTTTAAACTCTGTTTCATGTTAGAGCTGTTTCATGTTTTCATGTATAACAAAAAGATGATAACTGTTTATACAGATCAGACAGTTCAAGGAGTTATGGCAGTTGCGGTTTTACTTTCATGGCTGCTTTATGGCAATACAATATAAAAATCAAATTAAAATTGACACGTTAGGAATGCTTTAGGAGTGAAACAGATGTTTAGATGTTTTGTAAGTTTATTTTGCATTGTACATTACTTTTATTTAAGCCTGAGAGTTAGCTTTTGATATCGTTTTTTTTTGACGATCAACATCCTTCATCAATAATGATTGAAATTTTTTTTTTTTAATATTCCAACTGGTAGTGTCACTCTAGTTTATATTTGCTTAAATACCTGCTTTGATGAAGAGACTGTAATTAAACAAATAAATGTCAGATAAGTAAATTTTAGATGTCGAAAATCTGTGGAGGTTTATTTCATGACTTTGCATCTTATATTTTTTAAAGGCAATCTGTGTGTTTTCCACTTCGGCTCTTTGTATTGATTTACATGGTTCTCTTTTGTTAATTGTTTAGCCAATTCAGACTATTATTTTGATTTAAATATGTTAGATTAGCTGGTATGCATGTAATTTTTCTTAGGATTGTTTCTTGAAACAAGAAATTAGATTTTTGTCTAAATAGTTTTTTGTGGTTGTTTTTTTTTTAAAAAGGTAGGTAACTAAACACAAAATACAATGGTAACATTTAAAAAAAAAGTTAAAAAAAGGCCATTATTAAAAAAGTTCGATACTGAACAAAATGGTACAATGTATAATTTTATTTTTTATTTTTTTGTTATATTGTCCAGCCCTACTTTTTAGTTTGTTGTTTTTTTATTATTATTTAAGAGTTTTGATAGATTGAATTTAAGCTAATTTTTATTCAATACAAAGAAATGGAAAGAACGACATTGAGTTAAATGTGAAAATGCAATACAGTAGTTAACTAAAAATAAAACCGAGTTTCAAGAGGTTTTGTCTCTTGAAATAAACTTTATATGTTAAACAATACATAAATATGTTATTTTAAAGAAAACATATCATTTACAGTTTCAAAATGTTCTTTTTGATTTTTATTTCTTGATTGATGCGTTGATTGATGGATTGATTATTATTGATTGTCTAATAAATAATATATCTATCTATCTGTCTATCTGTCTATCTATCTATCTATCTATCTATCTATCTGTCTGTCTGTCTGTCTGTCTGTCTGTCTGTCTGTCTGTCTATCTATAAAATCCTCTTGTTTGTAAATGTAAAAAGTTAGTCATTAATGATAGAATGTTCATCTTTGCTTGATATGAGCTATAAAGTCAGTAGTGCCATACACAGTCATCATCATTTCCATCCGCGTCTGTCATGGCAGACTGTAGTTCTGTGAAGGGCACTGAGTGGCAAACGCCAGTTTTGTTCTCAAGAGTCGAGAGGCCAATCGGTCAGAAAGTGTCCTGCATCCTCTCACATGTGATTGACATTTTGAGAGCTCTTTCTCTGTAATGGTCTCCTCCCCAAAGCATGCCGGATTTAATGGCTTCTCTAACGACACTACTTTTCTCCATTCGTGAGCCTCTGACAGCTGTACGCATGAACACGTCTCTGTCCGAGAAAAACGAGAAAAAAAAAACACTATCCGTCTCTGCATGCAGGAGAGAAATGGCATTAGCCAAATATTGCAATTATGACCCGATAACAATCTCTGTCCCCGGTGCTATTTGACTAATAATGATGTTTTCATTAAGATTTCATAATTTCAGCACGTTTACTATCTCGCACATGGCCCTGCTTTCTGTGGGATTCTCTATTATGGAGGAGATTAAGTACCTTTGCCCCCCCCCCCCCCCCCCCCCCCCCCCCCCCCCCCAGGATTTTCATTAAAAATCTGGACAGATAAGGTTTGTTTTGAAAGGAGTGCTGTGACCAGACAGAAACTGGTGGAAATGTGCTTCTGCGCTCGGGTTTTTGTTCACAGTTTCGAGATGATAGGCTGTGGAAGCTTTAGAGGAGAATGTCTTGAAACAAATACAAAGGGATGAATAAACGGTATTGGGTGTTTTAATCTCTGTTGGGTTTTCTGAAAAGCTGGTATTGATTGTGTGTGTGCTGCTGTAGGTGGCCAGCAGTACGTCTTCTGATTTTGCAGTTTAATTATTATACACAGTGTACTGTAATGAACACATAACTTTTTGGAGGCGAATCAATTTATTTTCTTGGCCAAGCGTCTGGCAAAGAGGATATTTTTTTTTCAGTGATTTTATATTATGGCCTGGAAAAAATTGTATAATTAAATATAATTACAAAAATTTAATGCTGTATTTCAGCTAACTACCAAATAAATATTCATCATTTTAATTTTGTTAAAATAAAAAAAAAGTAATACAACTAAAAAAAAATGAAATTAAATGTAATAATGCCCTATATAGACACAAACATTTAGAGTGAAAAACAAACAAACAAACAAACAAACAAAGGAAATAACTGCAATTTTAACCTAAAATTGAAAACAGAATATCCTGAAACATACTTTTAGCCAGCTGCCAAGGGAATATTTATTTTATTTTTACTGTTTATAAAGCTAAAATAATGACTGAAGCTTTTCCATCTAAGTATTTATTTATTTATGAAGTAATTTAAAGATGTAATAGTAATATTTATACTAGGGCTGGGCGATATTGCAAAAACAAATTATCACGATATCATGTTTCATATCATTCGATATCGATAATTATTAAAAAAAATTTAGCAATCCATTTAGGAATATTAGGATTTTTTTAACCACTTTATTTTAATTTACCAACATTACAATAGTCAAAAGCTAAAATATTTAAACTAAATATGTATAATAAAATAAACATAAGTGTTAAAGAGACTCTTAAACTTGATAAATGTTACAAAGTGTGTGCAATGGTAAAGCGTAAACGCTGAACAATCAAAGCAAACTTTAAGGTAGATCAACATCTGTAAGGTGTCAATAATGAAACCTCAAACTCTAAACAAAAGTTATGATAATTAAATCTGAGCTTTCAAGTAAAGGAACCAACCATCATTATTCAAATACATGCTGCAACATCATTAGAAATTGTGAAGTTGAGTGACTACATTACCCCCTATGCTAAAAAAACCTTTCAGATGGGGTGCTAGTGGCTGTGATGCACAAGAAAAGAAACCAAAAAGCCACTCTGGCGACATCCGTACATTCTTTTTTTATTTACAATCTCTTCACTGCTGCTACTGTATAATGCACTCATTTTCGCATGTGTTGTTATTATGACCTGAAGTGACAAGCGCTAGACGTGGTTTCCTTCACCATGAGCTGTACCACTCACGCTTCCATGGCGTCTCTCGTATCTAGGCGACCATCAAGCGTTTTCTCAGAGGATGACAAAGGGACAAATCATTGCTGCAGCTCAGATGCAAGTACAAAAGCACTGCAGTGTATGGATGCGCAGTGCTTGAGGTAATTAGTCTGCCATTACCGAAATGTGTATATTCCATACATAGTGTGAAGCGCATTGGTTAATTCTATTTACATGAAGCGCAGTGCGCTGGCGGCATTCGGAAAAGTTCAGATGTTTTCAACTAGGTGCGGCTGGAAAATGCACATGCGTCATGTGTGTATGTGTGCGCCGATTGCACAACATGTGCATGTTGCTCCAATGAGCGTGTCGTACAAGTCGCGCGCCTCCATTGGCATTGCTTTGAAGGCGCACGCTCATCAGCCACATTTTAATAAAACTATAGCAGTTCATACCGGAACTTCATTCTGAACTTTTTTTTATCGTTATTGACAATGGTGTTCGGTCAAAAATATCAATACCGATTTTATAGCCCAGCCCTAAAGTATTACTGTATTATAGTATTTTTAGTAATTTGCATATTTGCTAAAATAAACTAGTAAGCAGTGAGTTTTTATAAACCATCTAATCCCAGACTTGGGACATAAATTATATTTAATTATATATTTATAAATTTATATTACATATTTTTAATAACTATATTATTAATAGAGCAAATATAATAATAATAATAATAATAACAATAATGACATTCCAGAAAAGTCAGATTGATTCATTATCTCATTATAAAGTTAGATTGATTCATTATCATAGTATCTAGTTTTTTATAATTTATTTATTTTGATTAGACAGCCAACAACATTTTCCCTTTTCCTTCATATCTTCCTCTCTACACTATTGTGCGTGATCATGTCGGCATGAGGGGTTGACTCTTATTAAGTGTTCAGAGCTGAAGATGACTGTACAGTGTAACATCTGGCTGGAACGTGGAGCGGTGTCTCCAGTAAAAACAACACTCTGTTTAATTAATAATTGATCAGTACTCTCTCTAGGCACTTTTAACGGTGTGTCAGGATCTAAGGGATGCGGTTACCGCTCTGAGTCCAGCAGGAGGAGACAGATCAAGTGTCGAGGAGATGTTTGAAGGGACAGAAACAGCAGCCGGGCTCTGGGGAGAAATAATGCATCTGCTGAGGTGTGGACATGAGCTTCACTGAGAGAAAACACTAGGGGTTGGTCTCTGGGAGATTTTGCGTAGCTGATGGACTTCGATGAGATTTGCAGTTTGGTGTTTGTAGGAGGACTGTTGATAAAATATATTCACTTTATTTGACACAGGCAAAGCCTTAAAGGGATAGTTCACCTGAAAATGGAAATTATCCCATCATTTACTCTCCATTCACTTATTCCAAACCTGCCTTAGTTTCTTTCTTCTTTTGAACATATACAGTAGGAACGTATTTTGAAGAAAGCTGAAGCTGGTAACCATTGACATGCATAGTATTTGTTTTTTTCTAAGGAATCAATGTTTACAGGTTTTTAGCTTTCTTCAAAATAGGTTTGTTAACACTAGAGGGTGAGTAAATTTTTACTTTGTGGTGAAGTATCTCTTTAAACATAAAAGCTGTGATGACATTAATGCTGTTGTAATTGTTAAAATTATTTAATTATATTAAAACAACATATGAAGCTTATATTAACGTGTAGAAATTAATGTATTTTAGTGTTATTTTAATATAGTTAAGTATCTAAGTTTTTTTATTAATATTAAAGTCTGAATTGAGTTTCTGTTTTAATTTAATTTTAGATTGTTTATTTACATTTTCAGAGATGTGATTTTCCACATAACTATAGATTTCCATATTTCTAACCTCAATGGGGCGACCTGTGTAATTTGCTTAATTTTTTTTGTGAAACCAGACAACCATGAAATCACTGTTAATATACAAGATGCAAGATTTTTTGTTCATAAGTTTTTTTGTTTAATTGTCATTTTAGTTTGATTGATATTTTCATTCTTTTTAAGTCACGTTATTAAAATTTGAAGTCATTTATTTATTTATTTATTTTTTGCTTTTATTTTAGTTTATTTAAACTAAATATGAAAAAAATGAATTAAGATTCTTGGAAACTAACTGAAATAAACTGTTTTTATAGATTAATTTAGTAAATTAAATTTGTAACCAGTTGAAACTTGGTACACCCTGAAATAAAATCAGTGTCTCAAAATGTGTGAAAAATTATCAATGCTTGCTCTAAATGTATAATTTATTTATCTAAATGTATATTTTTGCATACTCTGACATAGTAAAACAAACATGGAAAAAGCAACATTTATTTAATTTTTAAAATCAGAAGAAATCTCTTCAGTAGTTAGCAAAATACATAGAGATCAGAGGTCTGTGATATCTGTTTAGCGTCTGGGAGTTTCCAAATACATTTTTGTGAGTGCTAGAGAAACTCCTTGACCCTGTTGGTGTGGTCCAGTATTCTCCACAGGCTAAACCTTAAGCTCATTTTTTTTTCTTGTTCCGTCTAGCCAAATATTAATAGACTTGAATCTCTTGAGCACTGTGGGATTTGCGAGTAGCCAAGTACATCGAACTGCCAGTGTTTGACACATGGAGGATACGCCATCCTCCTCTGCAGGACAAAATTCTTTCCCAATATTCATCCCGTCATCTTCCATTAGGCTGCATTTTCATATAATCTGAGTCATCTCTCTGACTGCAGAGAAATATTCAAATTTTGGGTGATTCTGCAGTTGCAGGTATTTGGTGTCCAAAGTCATTATTTCTTTAAGTTTTTGTTTTTGGAATATTAGAATTGTAATTATTTGTCACATTTAGACATTTATCAGCACTTACAACAGAGGAGGCATTCAGCAATTCAACAAGAAGAGGCAACACATATAAGAAGTGCTACTGCAACTATACAATGGAACTGTTAGAAGTGCTAGAATGAGGAGGGGAAGTGTCTTTTTCTTTTGTAGAGAGAAGAGTGTTTCTACAGGTGGTTTGTGAAGCCCACTCACCTATGTGAAGCACATTTCATAAACGCACATTGTAGTTATTATAAAAGTATCTGATGCAAATGTGCAAAAATTGGTGCAAGTGTCCGTTAATGTCAGAGATGAAAGAGTGTTTTCTACAGGTGGTTTGTCAAACCCACTCACCGTTGAGGCACACTCAGAATTGCATAACATTTTGAGGTTGTCATGTGGTGTGGTGGAGGGGAGAGAAGATGTGGTCTTGGTTTTGTTCACAGGGGTTCAGGTTTTCGCAGAGAAATGGGTTTTTAGTTGCCATCGTGAATCAGAAGTCCGTGTGAGAGGTTTTTGTCACACATCGTTATGGATAACAATATGTCTCGGGCCATAGTAATATTGTATTTTTTTGCCAAAAATGTGCTTCATGGTTTTCAGAGTAATTTTTCCATTATGTATTATTTGTTGTGTAATCAAATATTTTATTTTACTTTTCTTTTCTATTTAGTTTATTTTTCTTGAAAAAGACATATTAGTAATTTTTTATTTTTTATTTTTTAATTTTATTAAATAATAAATGTATTAGTTAATGTTATTTAATATATTTACTAACATGAACAAGCAATGAACAATACAAATATCAGACTAGTTTTTGCTCATGTTTGTTAATGTTAGTTAATGGAAATAAAGTTGTTGATTTGTTAGTTCATGTTAACTCACACTGCATTAACTTATGTAAAGGAGCATGAATTTGGATTTTTATAATGCATTGGTAAATGTTGTACTATGATTAATAAATGCTGTACAAGTATTGTTCATACTTAGTTCATGTTAGTAAATACAGTAACTAATGAAATTTTATTGTAAAGTGTGACCAATATAACTTGCCTAATAAAATTGCCTACAAAAGTTTTACTTTACCATATTTTTAACATAGATGGAATTATTTCCCAACTACAGGAAGTGATGTCATTTTCCTACACAGATAGCAAGTTTCTTTTGATTACATTGTTAATTTTTTTTATACTGAATGCAAATTTTTTTTAAATCATGAGCAAAAATTGCTTAAATCTCATTTGTTCAACCCCCCTTTATTTTTTCTTTGCAATATTTGACTCTCTTCTTTCCTTCTTAAATTTACTAAAAACAACAAAAGTGCAATTTTTTGATACATTGACCTTTTTAAGGACACATAAACCCTTGTGGATTTTTTTTCTCTATTATGTTATAGCTTTAATTCATGTAAACCCATTCATGCAAACCCACATTTTTTGGTTTATTTTCTTGTTGTTGTTATTATTTATTTTTCCTCTGTATGATATCTTTATACTTAAGAGATATAATTGTCATATTTCCCTGTAACAATTGATAAAAAAGTAAATGACTTGTGTTTGCCAGTCTCTGAATGATTAAAATATAATGTTTCCTATAAGATACCAGAAATAATTATTTTTAAACTTTTTATTTCCATATTTGACATTTTTTGCACCCGCAAATATAGAATCACCATTTTGTAGTTCACCAGCTGCACCAGGGTCTCATTCATTTCCAATGTGTTCCACCATCGGTCAGTTTTTATTCATTTTTTTTTTTTTACCCTTGAGTTTATTACCATGTGAAGTTTATCAGAGGCACTGCAGCACCAGGCATGATGAGAAAATCCACAACCCTGCAGACCCCCCTTAGTCCAGTAAAAAACAGCTCAAGATGTCTTTACATGCTCTGTTAAAACACAAACTACATCCACTAATGCTGATGGCTGAGGTCAAGCATAGACTTGGACGTGTGAATGT
This sequence comes from Danio aesculapii, assembly GCF_903798145.1. NCBI lineage: Eukaryota > Metazoa > Chordata > Actinopteri > Cypriniformes > Danionidae > Danio > Danio aesculapii. Next base: position 35,501,799 of record NC_079451.1, read on the forward strand.
TTTGTCAACATTTGGGACAAAAATATATCGACCTCACAATGGCCCAAATGAAGCGCTGAAAAATCAATGGTATCATTAGTGTAGCGGTCCTCCTCTGGCCGCCTGATGTAAATGATGTTCACTGTTGGTTTGGAGGATATGTGTGTGTTACTGTATGTGTGCGTCTCTGTGGCTTGGTGATTAATGGACTAGGGACCATAGAGACCGGGAGTGAACTGATTTCCATGAGTGTGGATGCAGTAGATTATCGACTCTGAACCCAAATGACCAATGGGAGCTTGGCGTGCAGTCACTAAAACTTGAAGTCAGTTTGATGTCAGAATTAGCTTTTTCTCTCAATACACAAGAAGGCGTTCATCTAAAATTGATTTACCAACTTTGAAATGACTTACTTGCTCTGTTGACTTTTTTATTATAGATGATATTCATGATTGCAGCACAGTGGCTCAGTGGTTAGCACTGTCACCTCACAGCAAGAAGGTTACTGGTACTTACTGCCCAACCAACCCGACCATTCCCGCTAAATTTAGATCTGGTTTCTAAAATCTCACATTTAAATTGGGTACTACCAAAAGAGAGATATAACAGAGACATGAGTGCCGTCTTAAACCTGAGGTTCCAGTCTTGTGATTGCTGAAGGGTAAAACTTTGAGGTATTATCACATCACAAAAGGTAATTTCTTTTTCATTTGCGTCTACTGTATGATGCATGAAAAAGACTCCCATACATCAGACTTAATTGATGTGGGTTTTCTAACAGTAAACTGACCATTTTCCAGTGCAAGCTGAAGGACAGCACACCTTTTGATCTCCCATGTTGGTAAATGCTCATGCAGGTGATACATGCACAGACTGTTCGGGAAAAAAAAGCATGTGCAGAAAGCATGCGTTCATCAAGTGTAACAGTCGTAAACACTGGCTGTACTGGTGCTCAATAAGAATGAGGAAATCACAGATATGCTGTTCCGAAATAACGTCAGGAACCGCCCGCTCCTATTCAAATTACACCAGAGTTACCGACCGCTAACGCATTTTATTCAGAAATTTATTTCCACGACGCAAAAAATCTGCTTGGTCCCATGGTCAGCCGCAAAATAATTCGAGTCCCGGCTGGGCCAGTTGGCATTTCTGTGTGGAGTTTGCATGCTCACCCTGTGTTTGCATGGGTCTCCACCGGGTGCTCAATAACAACTGTGAGGCATGTGCTGGGAGGCGATTGTTTAAGCTATATATTTTTTCGACAGTGTACAGAACATACCACTGTTATACAATAGCTTTCCTAATTACCCTAACCTGCCTACTTAACCTAATTAATCTAGTTAAGCCTTTAAATGTCACTTTAAGCTGTACAGAAGTGTCTTCAAAAATATCTAGTAAAATATTATTTACTGTCATCATGGCAAAGATAAAAGAAATCAGTTATTAGAGATGAGTTATTAAAACTATTATGTTTAGAAATGTGTTGGAAAAAATCTTCTCTCCATTAAACAGGAAATGGGGAAAAAAACAACAGGGAGGCTAATAATTCTGACTTTAACTGTATATAACATTAATGCACATCAATAGCTTGCCAGTAATTTTTTAATGTATGTTCCTTTAAGGAAACATTGCAAAAAAAAATTGGAAATCCGGTGACCACAATAATCCAACCCTTGGGAACAACTGTGGTCGGAACCAAATTTCACAGTGACTGTGTCAAGTCTCAAGTGGTGGACTTGTACATTCTGATTGCTTGCCTCGGAACCACATCATAGCTCATTACCATAAAGTGGAGTTGATTTCAACTCTCCTCGACACCCACACCGGTGAAGACGTGCAGCGCTGCTCCTCGCCGCTTATCGTCTCCCATTGAAAATGAATGACTTCCGGCAACTTTGACACTATCGCCGCTTTCGGTGTGAACACGAAGTTAGATGGTTATTTAATAATTGTGACAGGCCTCTTTGTGGCATGTTATATGTTTGTCAACAATTATTTTAACCCTAGTTTAAAGAATGTGTAACTTTATAAAAGGTAACCATGATAGAAGATTCATGCATGGTCGTATTCAAGGATGACGGTGCAAAGAGATGTCAGTTTTAATTTGCGAAAGAAAGCTTTTTCACACATTAACACTTCTAAAAGTCTTTGAGATGTGCTGGAGTAGTCTTTTCAGTTGGTTAAATCCCTTCCAAAAACCGAATAAATCTAAATGCCACTTTACATGCAGCCTCCGCATCATCTGTGGAGGATCTCATAGATCAGGCATATGGATAAAATTTGAGGAGCTTAAACAGACTTGATGTTAATGGATTGTAGGGCACTGCAACTTCCAGAATCATGACTCAGACCTGCTACACAAACACTGTGAACATTAGTGCATACGGTATATGCCTCAACGAGGGAAATGATCTCATTGATGATCTCACCAGATTTATGGCTTCAAACGCGTGGCACTTTGAGTGTTTTGCTGCCCACTCTGCCTTTTGTAGTGCGTCATCTTGTTTCATTTGGTCTGATCTTGAGTGGTCAGTTTCTGGAAAGCTTCTATAATTCATAGAGTGGAGTTTATATTTATTTCAAGAAGTTCTAATAGCGTTTATTTCCTCTTTTTCAGCACGAGAAGAGAATGTGGCCACTTTCCGAGGCTCAGAGTTCTTCTGCTACGACCTATCTCAGAATCCCATCCAGAGCAGCAGCGATGAGATCACGTTGTCCTTCAAGACCTGGCAAAGAAACGGGCTTATCCTCCACACGGGCAAGTCAGCGGACTATGTCAACCTGGCCCTGAAAGACGGGGCCGTTTCATTGGTCATCAACTTGGGTTCCGGAGCCTTCGAGGCCATTGTCGAACCTGTCAATGGCAAATTCAACGACAACACTTGGCATGACGTGAAGGTCACACGCAACCTCAGACAGGTAATGCTAAACATGCAAAAAAAAAAATTTTTCATGTTTTTCTGATGTCATTCAGAGCTAAATGCTTCAGAATTATTGTTTGAATTTGAGTTAGATCTTTTTTTGAGTTCTCCGAAATGCTAACGCAACTGTTTCTTCTCTGAGTTCTTCTACCTCATGTTTTGCCTCCTCAGGCAGTTACCTATGTCTGAAGCTATCAGAAGTGTGATGGCTTCAAGAGGCTGTCTCTCTCACCCGTCTAGATATTCACCTCGCTTCTCCAAATAGTCTGTCTTATCAGGGCAACGGGGAGAGGCTCCATCCAACCTCAACCGTTCCATTTACTCACAGCCAATCTTTGTTGAACTGTTAAATCACTCCGTCGCTGCATTTTAAAATATGTAAATAGTTAGGGTGGTTTTGCCCCTCAGGAGTGAAAGGATGCTTTTTTTTGCGTGAGCGTGTGTGTGGAGGTGCTAGTGCCCACAAGCATAAGCTATTTTCGCTCTGATCCACTTGGACTGTCACTTTTTTTTTTCGCCTTGTTTAATAGCTGTTTTACTATTACACCAAGAACATGCATTAGAATTACCTTATACAATTGCCTGAGGAAAGTCGAAACCATATGAATCACAGCAAAGTACCAGCTTGATAGAGGTCAGCAGTCACGGTTGTAGTAGAAAGGGCCATGTTATAAAACATTACATTGGAAGGCAGGAGTGTAATGGATCATGGTTGATCCGTGATTCGGACAGATCACAACCCACGGTTCGGAACACACATGACCCGCGGATTAATACATTTTTTTTTTACTTGTAGATTAATCCTAAATTTGTAATGACTGCAGAGAGATCACCTCTCGTATCATTCAAATCACATGTATGAAAGCGTTTAAGCTTAAATATAATCATGGTGGAATAAGTTGTGGTAGGTTATTCGGGTTGTGGTGGGTTTCTTAGGTTATTAAAGGTGTTTTCTGTCACTACTTGTTTAGCCTGCATTAATTCATTCAGTGTAAGCTACATGATTAATCATTAAAAGATCAGGATCTCAACACCCATGCAACAAATTATAAATTATGGTGATTTGCAAATGTTTATTAATCCTAAGAGATTTCAGTCTTTTGAGTTAATGAAATTACAAACAGTCAAATAACACAGAAGTACTGGAATAACAGTTTATAGTTTAGATAAAACCACTGATGTTTATGGTTAAGATTAAAATAACTGTCATGTGCTCAAAAATGAAAGTTGAGGCAGCAATTACATTATTTAACCAATAGGTGGCGACAACAAAACATCAAAAATATGCCACTGAATAACTCTTAAAAAAAAGAGACACATCTAGCAACGAAACATGAAGTGTTGAGTGAATAACTGAATCATTTATTGAAAATGAGACTAAAAATAAATGTGTTGTACTAATTATAATGTTGGATATCTACATTTAGCATTTTCAGCAACAGTAGTAGTAACAGTGAATTTTTCACAGTACTAAATATTTAACCATTTATTTTTATTCAGCTGATTATTTCTTCATTTTTATTTTTTATATAATTACAGGTTTAAGTTCTGTTTGTTAAAACCAAAAGTTTCTTGCAGTACTGTTTTTGTAATAAATGGAAAGCAAATTACATTTATCTCTTCCTCTTTTTGGCTGATCCGAAAAATGGCCAGATCCGTAACTAAAAAAACCTGAATGTGATCCGAACCGAGATTTGTGATCTGTTACACCACAATTGGGGGGGATCTAAAGAGATACAATCTAGATGTATTCTGATTAAGAAAAAATGCCAAAAAAATACAGTCTGTGTTCTTTTTCAAGTGAGTATGCGCTTTAATATTTTGACGAGAAGCCACAGCCACAGGTTTTGGAGAATTTGGTTGTATTCCTTTTTCTTTTCCACCTTTTCTTACTCACTCATATGCTTTGCTTGTCTATGGATAACATTTGTTCAGATCCAAACTAACCACTCATAAACCATTAACTAATTTACTAAACAGAACCTAAACTAATCATAACTTCATTTGCGTTTATTCCATTTTATTAACAACCCTTTTGTTCATTGTTTAATTTCCTTTCTTCCCCCTTTTCTCAAAGCATTCAGGTATTGGACACGCTATGGTAAACAAACTACATTGTCTGGTAGATATCATTCTTATTGTCCTTTTTTTGGGTTTACCGTGTGTTTTCCTGGCCCTCTTTCTTCTTTTTTTGGGGTTTCATGGCATCATAAAAAATAGACAGTTTGGGGTTTGTATTTTGGGGATTTTCTTTTCAGTTCAAATTGTCTTCATCCCATTTTTCGCCACAGCTTCACACCACCATTTCCCTTCTTTGAACTTCCTCTGTGGCCCTTTTTTAAGTTTTGAAGGCTTAGTCTTTTTTAAAAAGCCCTTGTTTTTTTTGTTTTTTTCCAAGTCAAATACTGACAGAAACTGGCAGAAGCTTTCCAAAATGGGAAAAGTGTCAAAACAACAGCATACAAAGTGCAAGAATAAAAAAAGCTACTTCAGCAATGGAGCTCTGACAGTTGATTCCAGTTGTTTGCGCATGCCATGCTGACCTGTCCTTGTGTTACTAACACCAAAACTCTTGTGTGAGCAGCCCACCATCTGCCCAGTGTCCTGTCTTGTCTGTATCGTGGTGAAGGTCATGACTTCCTGTGTCTTCCCTCATTACCTCTCATGGCTTTTGCACTGGTCTGGTGTGCTGCTTCCTTTTGCATGTTGTCTCGAATTTCCATGTTTTTTTGCATGCGTCCATGTTTGCAGTGGTTGTATACCTCACTATTAACTTTTTATTAGGAAAAAAAAACATATAAAATTTGTGTTGCATGCTTTTTTGGTAGCATTAGCTAGGGGTGTGCGTTTAGTTTATGATAATATTGTAAATGCCATTTTTAACATTTATTTAAGCTGACGTGATTTAGCACCAATCACTTTGCAAAAAAATCAAAAATAAATCAAACACTTCCTGAGAATTCAGAACATCAAGTGCATGTTGAAGCCTATTTGAAGGTAGTTAGAATGGGAAGTTATTAAAGCAATACATTTCCTTGTGGTTGTTGTAATTTAGAGGGTATGATGAAATTGATTTTTCACAAAAAAACGAAAATTCACTCATCGCTTGTTCAAAACCTATTTGAGTTTCTTTCTTCTGTTAAACACAGAGAAGATTTAAAAAAAAAACACAGGTAGCTGGTACCCATTGACTTCCATAATATTTTTTTATTCTACTATGGTAGTGTATAGGTGCCAGCAACCAGCATTCTTCAAAATATCTTTTGTGTTCTACAGAACAACGAGACTCATAAAGGTTTAAAACCACATGAGGAAGAGTAAATGAAGAGGTCATTTTCATCTTTGGGTGAACTATTCCTTTAGGTATATGACCCAAGCAATCAGCTTGAGAGCAAATTGTGATTGATTTTATAAAATACTTCAATAATGAAGTTAGCGTTCAAGTTAATAATACTTGAATTACATGTTACACATAATACAGTAGTCCTTTGCCTGTTCCAAACAAAGTTGGCACAAACATTTCTGTCTCAGAGCAACACTGCTGTGTTTGTTTCCAGAATTAATCTTGGTTTGAATTAATCATTTGAGTGAGAAGCTGGATTTCCATTGCCCTTCAAGTTCCACAAACTGAAATTTACATTAGGTGTTTGCCAATGTTTGTTTTTGTCTTAAAATGAATGTTACTCCCCTTCCTTTTGACTGACTACGTTTGGGGTCGTAACACAGCAAATTGAAAATCTTCCCAATACCGTATAACACACAACTTTCTGACTCAGTCACATGATGATTTTTAAAGATACTTGTATGCAATTATTTGTAGAAATTGGATTCCTTGGGCATGTTGCACGAGGCACTACAAGGGACCCTATTGAATTGTACAACTAAAAAAAGATTGATCTGTTCAGCCGTATATTTGAATCCATGAGTCCGCTGTACAGTTACTTTCCAAAAGCGCCTCATACTGGGTCTCTCCTTAATATAAAAGTCTTTCCTTTCATTAATGGCTGGAAAACGTGCCTACGTCTTGTTTGCATTCAAAATAATAGCTAGTGCTCTGGCTGTGATATACATCCATAAACTGACCAACATCCGCCATAATGATTTTCCGAATGAGTAATTGAAAAAAAAAAGTTACAAACACTTAAGCCGCTTTTCCACTATCAGGCCAAAGGCTTCTGTTTGCTAAACTGTTTCATTTCGGGCCTATTCGGTCCAGTTAGCATGGAAACCATTTCATTTTCCATGGTGAAGCTGATAGTAGAACTCTTTGGAATGTAATACAGATACGTAAGTCATTGCTTTGGTAACATAAGTGTAATGCAAACAGCAATATGGAAGATGATAAGATATTACTATTTTTGGGACTCCTTTTTTCTGATATTTACTTCATATATACCGATAAAGATACTGATATTTGCTTTTTAGAATGTAATACAAATGCGTCAGTCATTGCAGCAACATGTGCGATAATCAGATATTTCTGTTTTGAGATTCCTTTTTCTGATAGGTACTTTGTTGAATAAAAAAAGACAGCGCTCTTTCCTCTAGCTAGCTATGGAGAAAGATTTTTAAGTCGCTTGCTTTCTAAATTAATTGGCTTTTTTGAATGAATAATTCGAATGAATGATTCAATGAATGTCTCATTAATGTATGACTTTGCGCCACCAACTGCTAATTTTATGACAGGCCTAAACCATCCAAAAAATTACTGAGATTTCTGTCAATATCGCACACCCCTAGTATTAGCATTATGAATGCATGCTAATATTTCTGTCTACTAACCCAGTGTTGCACAGAATTCCAAATAAAAACGAGCATAGGCAATTTGTCTGTACTGTCACATAACACTAACCCCTCAAAACTAACCAGAAAACCATTTCTGACACCATCAAGGATAAAGAAAATATGCCGGCAAATATTTTCTTTACCTGTCTTTTGTAAAGTCCACCAACACTAGACAAGAACGGCCTACTCAAAGTCTTGAAGTGCAGGTACACAATCAAAGACAGACAACAACCAGCAAGACGAAGCAAACCTGTTCCTGGTAGAATCGCCATCACAGCCTTGACGCTCATGAATGGATTTTTCCCTCCCTTTGTTTTTGTCGTTCCTCTCAATCAGGTGACGATATCTGTGGACGGCATCCTGACCACGACAGGCTACACGCAGGAAGACTATACTATGCTGGGATCAGATGACTTTTTCTATGTCGGAGGATCTCCGAGTACAGCAGACTTGCCTGGGTCGCCCGTCAGCAACAACTTTATGGGTTGCCTGAAAGAGGTAGGTTGTCAAACTCCATTGCAATTTTTTGTCTACATGCATCACATCAGAGTGTCCTTGTCTGGACTAGGAGGGAACAAGTTTGAATAGACTATAGTCTGAGCAGAATAATAGATTCAGTACAGCTTATCTTGTGGAAAAGATAGAGCAGACATCATAACCTGTGGTGTGTTTTTCTAATGAAATCTACTGGAGTTAGGTTTTTTGGGGTTTGACGCGAAATTGTTTCAGGCGTATTTAATTTGACTTTTCAATTGTGGTGAATCATTTGATTAAGGTTTCAGAGGACAGAGAAGAAGATGAAGTGATTGAATGAGATGAGACTTTGCATAATCATATGCATCAGGCTCAGAATAGGAACTCCGAAGAGATTGTGTTGAACAATTGGACGTGAAGACATCTGTGACTCTATAGGATGAATATAATCAAAGTTAGATTTTGCTTAAAGATAACAAATCATGTTTGACCATTATACTATTATTATTCAAGATGTATTTAAAAATCAAATAATATACTGAACGTATATATTTTGAAAATACACACGACAAGGTTTTACTTGCAAGGTGTAGAATTGGCCACTCAAGACTCACACACTGATATTTATTAAAAGCGGAATAGAAAGTTGTTGACTTGTGGAAAAATAGTTTGACTTTAAAACCTTTTAATAGAAAGTATAGTGTCAAATGGTATTAGAGAATGTTGCTATAAAATGTTTCAAGGGAAATTTTTAAGTGTCTCCTCGAAGAATTTTAGAATATTTATCACTAAGTTAATAGATCCTATATTATAACCTTTTATCAGTATTAGTATCATATGTATGTTTTTGTTGTTGTTTTTTTTTTGTACAGGTATAATGTCCATTTATTAACAAACTGTTTTGTTTGTAAATTATGTATTGAATATTTATTAACAATGTTGCCATGATTATAGCTGATGCTGCTGATTTGGTTAGATGGTTTGGTTGTTAATTAAAATAATATATATATATATATATATATATATATATATATATATATATATATATATATATATATATATATACACACAAACACATATATACACACACATTCAATTCAATTAAATTCATCTTTATTTCTATAGCGCTTTTACAATGTAGATTGTGTCAAAGCAGTTTCACATAAAAGACTATTAACAGTCTTATTACCTGTATATAAGATAGTGGCTTTTAATTAGTAGTGCATATTCCCACCAGTGATGGTATACAGCCACATCGCACTGCTACGAGTGTGATATTGCGCTTATACAAAAAAAAAGTTCGACAGCATAATCGTGTATATAAAAAAATAAAATCAAACACGGAGAGTCTCAAAATCCTTTTGTATGAGGAACTACTTTCTTCCGCCATTCCTTCACATCTGCAGCTGTCATCAGAACAGCAGAAATTGTTGTTACTTCACCAACATTGCTTTAGAGCTAGTGTTTGTATTATTCTCTAGCGTAATGTCTAAAGTGATAACAAAACGAGTGATTTTACGGACATTTTAAATTAACATAATTTTATTAATTAAATAAATTAATTTTTAGATTATAAGGTTGAAGGGCATGAAATGTCATCAGGCTACAGTAGGCATGTGCCGGTATAAGATTCTGATGGTATGATAACCTTGGATAAAAATATCACGGTTTCATGGTATCACGGTATTGTGATTACTACTGATATTTTCTTTTTAAATGTCTGGGTAAAAAAACAACCAATTTTTTTCCCCTTTGAAAACAATTTTCTTTTTTTTTTTAGAAAGGTTTATAATATTTTGGAATAGTAAACATGTCAGGCTAAGTAATTCAACTGAATCATTGACTTCTGCTGTCTTCATTTGTTTCAAAAACACAGATTTCTTTACTATTCACAAACGGCATCTTTGGATATATTTTCTGCTGAAGATACTGGTGTTCTAAAAAAAAAAAGTAAATAAGTTTTATGCATACTATAGGAACAGTATTACAGAAATTTTTGGCGGTTTTAAAACTTTGACTTTTCCAAACCTCGGTATACCTTGTGTACCTTATCGTCCCATGACTCTGTTAGTCTACAGAGATTTACTAGTATTTCTCTGTTGCAATTGGGAGATCACAATACTTTACCCAGAAAAAGCCAAACAACACAATCACCACCAGATTATTGTTGTGTTTGTGATAAGGAAAAAATGCTAAACACATGCAGGCATTTCTTTTTTTCTTTCTGTTTACTGAACTAGTCTGCAGTAGCCACAACAGGAGACTCATTAGAAACAGATGGCATTCTCCGGTTTTAAGACTTTAAGATGAGTCCCATCTCACACTCAACACACTTTTAATATGTTATAAATACATAAATACAGCACTACAACATACAAAAGAGAGAGATCAACTTAAAAAGTCACTTACCAGTTTAATAATGATTTGATCAGCTGTAATTTAAAATTACACTGGGTTTTTCCTCGTCTAAGGGCTTATTATGTGGTCTCTGTCGCCATCTTGGGGATGGACAATGTCAACCGTCTTTGTTCTGCTCAATGACAGGCTAATGGCTGCTGACGCGCTCTCTCAGAAATTATAAATATATAACAATAGGCATTATCCTTAAAAATAAACTGCACAGTTGCAATCTAAACAACTACATTCTTGCCCCAAAAAGTAAAAAAGTACATTTTGATGTCTAACAGCAGCAGTATTTGTCAAACTGTAGAGTGTCCTCAGCTTGTTGCTGTATGTGGGAGTACAACTGCTGTTACTGGCAGAATATGCATGGCTATCAGCCAATCAGAATAAAGAACCAGACAGAATTGTTGTATAAATAAATATAAAATGGTTGAATGTAGTAAAGTAGGCATTTCGTTCAGAAAGATTAGGAAAAGGGTTTCGGGAAAGTTATTACAACCTAACAGACACCTCCTCATCACCATTTGTTGACGAACTGACAGTTGGAGAGGCGTGGATAAATATGTTGGCCACGCCCAATACCTCAGACAGACGTAATCTATTTATCTGAAAACAAACAGGAAGTGCATTTTCAGATTTTAAATTTTATATTACAAGAACAAACAATATCTTTTTTTCCTTAATGACAGGCACAGATGAATTGTTCACCACAAAACTAGCAATGTGAGCTAACAAAATCATATGGTTAGTTTTGATTTCATTTGTATTTTAATATCAATAATTGTATCTTTAAAACTAAGTATGACCTAAGTTGCATTTACCAAGTCATTTAATATGTTTAATTCATTTAGTTTCCTTTGATTTGAGCACATTTCAAGAGCCATTATATGCTGTTTGCAGAAGTCAGATGCTATTTTCTTCGATCAGCTGTTCGTTTCCACATTTCTCAGTTGTCAGGTTTTGGATTACATTATCAGCAAATGGGCTAATCTTTAATTTAGTTGGAAATAGGCAATTACTCTGGTGTGCGGCTGCCGGTGAGATCCTCCATTAATTCATTCGGAACAAACAGCAGACAACAGAACCTCCTCTTCGCAAGTGAGCTCTACAACAGCTTGCTATCTTTTAATGACCCGCCATCAAGCTATCACTGCCGTTTCCATCTCAGACCGACCCTCCTATCGCATTACTAAAAACCTGCAACATCGGTGTTTGTGTAAAAAAAAAAAACTCATTTCTTTTGCTCTTTGCTGTGCTGAGTTCGAGTAAACTGCTAGCCATGTCAGAGATTACAGTAATCAGCCTCATATGTGCTGCAGTATAGCGAATGCTTGCATAACACTGCTGCGTTGGATGGCTGAATAGAATGCTAAGAGCGGCTCAAGACGAGATATCTGAACTTATATACATTCTTCAACCACCCAAGAGTGGCTGTAATGATAAATACTTCTGACTCTTCACGCTTTCTCATATTCTGAGCTCAATAATGAAAAGACATTTTTACTGTATGTTCTTCTCTGCTTCAAGGCAAGATACTGCAGATGGAAAAGGGTGAAAAAGTGAACTAATGTCACTATACTTCACCAGGATTGCATTAATAGGTGCATATTTTTTTTCTAAGTTTTCTAAAAGGTTATATTTATATATGCAAATGATGCATTATTTAGTGAGATATGCATTGAGCTGCGTACATTTCTAGCATAGAAATTTGAGCATTGGATTAAGTCAGGTTTAAAATTAGTTACTTTTTATTTTAGTGAGAGGATCTTTTAGTGTCTTTTTTGATTTTATAATTAAAAATGCTGCAAATAGCAAAAAATAAACAATAGTAATGATAATAATAATAATAATAATAATAATAATACCAAATGCTGGAATATTTTTTATTAATTAACATTAACAAAGATGAACGCTGTTGATAAGTGTTACCTTTTTATAAAAAAATATTTGACATGATTTTAATTTAATTTTGTTTTATTTTATTTTATTTTATTGAAAAACATAAGGGGAGGTGTAACATTACCTAATGCAATTAACTAAAGATTTAAATATATACATGTTATTAAGATTAACTCGATAACAATCCTAAAATAAGTATTAATAAAACTATATGGAAGTAAATGACCTAAAATCGCATCTGAAATTGAAGTTGAAACAGAAGATATAAATAAAATCTAATTTAAGCCAATAGTAAAAACTATAGGGTAACACTTTATTTTGACGGTCCCCTTGAGTATTAGCAGACAGTCTGCTTAATATCTGTTGATACTGCTCCTTCAACAGACATTCAACTGACTTCAAGAAACTTTGCAACACATGTCAACTTACACCTACCCTAAACCTAACCTAACAGTCTACTTATAATCTAATGAAAAGTAGCTTGTAGATGCAATGTAACATATATTCAACAAACGGGCCATCAAAATAACCTCTGACCAACTACAGTATAACAGTTACTGTATATCACTGATTGCTGCATATTTTTGTAGTGTTAAACTATTATTAGAAGTAGACTATGGAATATACCACCCTTTTGCACAGGTTGCTTACTGCAGTAGTGATATAGAAAGAGTAAAACACAGAAACACATAAAGCTCTGCAGATATGGCTGATGACTGTATATTGCACAGAGGTGACAGAACATTGAAAATGAGTGTTCTGAATGTGTGTAAGATGACATTCGCCAAATATAAGTGATGGACGACTAGCTGTTCTTTAGCACAGTGAATTTTGTTCTCTTTCTGAAGTCAAGATGTAAAGTGTTCCTTTTTTTCAGATTTAATTCATGTTGTTTTTATTTTTAAAGGCCATTTTCTCAAAATATTTTTACATAAATCTGCACTTTAGCATAACTTCCATAAACCAAGCTTATTATGTTTATATATAATATAACTATACATAATTATAACTTAATTATGTTTTAATCATATTTGAGCTCTGATGGTTTTTGCAGAGACATTTGTTCATTCATAATATTTTTTGCATTATTTACAAGGTAAATTTGACCTTTTATAAGGTTTTATTCTACAACAAATAAAAAATAAAAAATAAAACAATCATTTTTAAACAATATTTAATATATGCAATATTTAGATTCAATATTCAGATTTTTCTTTATTAGAAAGGTATGGAAATTAGTGCATATTTAATTAAATAATGCCTCATTTACATATTTAAGTATAAAATTTGTAATGTAAAAAATAGTTTGCTATTCTTAACATAATCAATCAACTGTAATTGTTTGATAACTACACTGTAAACATATCTGTTAATTAACTGTCTTCGTATTTTGTGATTCACATGTTTTTTTCATTTATTTATGGTTTCATTATAATCTGTCGACTTTTGATGTTGAAAATTCAACTCTGCAGTTCAAAAAAGTGACTTTCATTGACATTTTACTAGTTTTGAAATAATATCATGTTTAAGAAATAATATATAAAGAAATATGGCATAATATACTACACCAATTCAGATAATATATCACTTTAAACTATTTAAAAAGTTAATAATACTCACTTTTATTTTTATAATTTTCATGATTAAAAGTAGAGAGATCAAAGTCCCATAATGCTATTCAAAAGGATAAATAAATTAGGTTAAATGAAAAATAAAACATGAATAAAAAAAAAATCGAAAACTTCTAATTTATGGATGTTTTTACAGTGTATATATATATATTTTTAACTCTATTGACCTGCGTTGACTTGCCTTGAATTGAAAAGTCCCCTCCTGAGAGCATATTGTGTCCGACTTTCAGCTTGAGCATGAAGGGCAGTAATCAGGGTATGGTGGGCAGCTCACTGCACAGGGTTCTGCCAGCACTAATGACTGGACACTGAGCTGGACTCTGTGCTCCGCCATCACAATCTCTTTCCAGGATGTGCGCATGGTGATGGTCGTTTGTCACTTTAGCTGGTGCGGCTGGATGAAACTGTCGCTGCTCTCTGGACTCTTCAGAGCCAGCACTGGTCCAAGGATGTGAGACGGCTCTGAGAGGTCTGATAGATAGTCGCTCTCTCTTGCTATTTCTCCATCCAGCAGATTTGATTCAGTGAGCACCGCAGGATTGGCAATATTTGGCAAAGGCTTAGAGCTGGAAAAACCAGCCAGACTAAAACACCAGGAGTGCTCTCAGTCTTCTGTATCTGTTGGGTAGTATTCAAATAAAAGGGGCATGTAAGATGTGTTAGGAAGTAATGGTGAAGTAAAACAAAACTTCGTTTAAAAGGATACTACTGTACGTGTCATCTAGAGAGATTTCTTAGCAGATTTTTTTTTAACATAATAGATTTAATAACTAATTTGAATAACTACTTTGTCGTCTTTGCTATGGTGAAAGGGCATAATAGTGTTCTCTTTATTTTTTGCAAGATGCTAGTAATAAAGGCATAACTAGGTTATGTTAAGGCAAGTAAGGTTAATTAGGCAAGATATTGGATGTATGTGGTTTGTTTTGTAGCAAACTGAAGAAAAAAAAATAATCAAAAAGTATGATTGATCTTTAAAATAGTTTAAAAATAGTTTTTAAATAACTGTTTTCATTTTTGTAATGTGAAGTGAACACTGACAACAGGGAGGTGCGGATCCAAACGCAGGTTTATTAAGAACAGTCAGGCAAGCAACGGTCAACACAGGGGCAAAGGGATGTATACAGACAAATCCAGAGTCAGGGTCAAATATCTGGTGAGAGGTCAGAAGGCAGGAAGCAGACAATGTAAATAAACAAAACAAGGCACAGGGTCAAAAACAAGGCAAGGAAACTGCATCGTAATGTTCACAAAACTGTTTACAAGACTCAGCAACTTCTGTGTGTTTGTGTGCTGACTTTATAGTCCATGTAACTGTGAGTGTTTGCAATCAGACAGGATCTAGGCCAGGTGTGTGAGTGGTGCATGACTGTAACTTGTAGTTCTTTTGCTGGCAGATTTGTAGTTCTCCAGCGATCTGCATGGGCTAGATCGCTGAAGATCGTGACAATTCCAGCCAAACTAAAATAAATAAGAAAAACATATTATGGTAAATACTGTGAACATTGGTCTGTTAAACGTCACTTGGGAAATATTTGAAAAAGAATAAAACAAATTACAGGAGGACCAAATAAATGAGTAAAAATAATAAGTAAAAAAAATTGAAAATAGAAAAAGAGTTGCTAGTGTTAGAAATCCAAATTTATTGTATTATACTGACACTCTCTTATCAATTCTCTCTTATATTTATTATTTATTAGAAATTCGGAGCAATTTTAAATAAAGTAGAAAAGAAATATAAATTGATAAGTGTTATAAAATTAATTAAAACAATATAAGTAATTCAAAATTTTTGGTTAAAATTATGTAGGTTTGGAACGACAGGAGACCAAACAATGAAATTTTTCACAAGTTAGAAATAGTTGTTTAAAAATAGTCATTTTTTAAATTATGAAAGTAATTAATGAAAGCAACAATATATAAATCGTTCTGAATGCGTTTTCGAAAGTGGACCTAAATCTTAAAATTTTAATGTCAGCTGTATATGTCAACATATTCACCTCTCCCGAAGGACACACTAAACAAAGATAAATATGGCTTGTTGTAAATCTAGGCCCAAATAAGCTGCAAACAAAATCTTTAATAGCCATAGTCAAATGTCTGGTTGTCCAAGCCCTGACCTGTTAGACCGTGTCCATCCAGACCTATCTGCACCTCACTGCCCCAAGCTTCCATGCAAAACATCCACAAACGGCCACCTGGCACGCTCGACTAGTGAATAATCTATACCCATTTCCAAGTTTTCTCCAGTTTGACCCCGGGGGCTATTAATTCCTTGAGAGTGGTGGGTTGGCACTGTAGGCAGAGATTTATAGTAGAAGCAGACAGCTGTGGATGATAAATGCGGATGTCACTACAGGCCCGGCACAGGCAGAGAGGAGGCCGTAGGCACGGGACGAACCTGCAGAATGGGCACATCCAGACCTCAGATCAACATAACCTGAGCTGCAGATCAGGCAAATCACCCTTTGCTTATTTGATACCGAGAGCTCTTAGTGAGGCATTATCTGATCTGATTTACTGTATTTTGGGTTGTGAAAATACATATTTTCAATATTTCATCAGCAGAACCGATACCCTGGTGCACAAGAATACAATTTATTATTTTTCTTTGTATTTTTTTTAAAGCTAAGCTAATCTTACCTTGGACAACTTTGTATTGCTTTACATGTCATTATGCACTGAGTCCGATGCTTATTTATTAATCATCACGAATAAACACAAAACATTTAAGAGTCAGTTTAAGCAGTGATACATTCTCCTCTCATCTACAAAGTAGAAACAGAAAGAGGAATTGGCTACATATTGTGTTCATCCATAGGAGAGGAAGGAGAGTTCAGCTTATTATCAAAGAGCTTTGCTGGATTATCCTGTTTTTAAGTTTTTTTCAGGAAATCACTGGAATTTTGATACATTGCTTGTGATACTTCACACATTCATGTACGTAAACAAATCCTGAACAGAGACTGGCATGTTACAGTATATGACGTTATAATAGATTGCGGCCGTGTTGACGTATCGAAGAAACCGACCGAAAGCGGACTATGCTTTCTATTATAATGTCTATGGGAGGTACATCAAATGTAGGGAGACACACACACCAAGCAGCAGTCACAGAATCCAGCATGGGGTTCTCAGCTGTACCCCATATTCTGTCTTTATTTTATGCACTGTGCTCCTCATAAAGTTATCTGTAGCTCAAAAGATGGCATTCTGTATTTAGCTTTTCGCTTGTACGGTGGCTCTGAACTGTCACAACACCTCTCAAAACGCTTTTTCGGATGCTAAAAGTGGAAAAAACCTGGTTTGATTATTTTTTTTAAAATGTATTTATTTTTTATGATGGATGAAAGTTTTGGAGGCAGTGTGTCAATACGATTCACACTATACGAATATATTTTTATAAAGTGCGAAAATTACGGACGAAAATTTTAGATTCAGTGTGCAATAACCTTTACAGTGGACAACTCAGCAAAGTGTGTATGTGAGATGCATTTACAGTCCTAGTAATCAGTTCATCATGAGCTTCCAGCTGTGTGTGTGTGTGTGTGTGTGTGTGTGTGTGTGTGTGTGTGTGTGTGTGTGTGTGTGTGTGTAATTAGGGGGAATCAGAAACTGGTTTGTGAGTACAAAGACTTCTGGGACTTGTATTTCATGTAGTGGCAAATGTGTAATTCTCCACTGATCTTCAAATGCTAGGTCGCTGGTGATTGTGACACAAGGTACCATGTTTTTTTTACAACAGAAATAGATTTTAATTTCTGATACAGTTAAGAAATCAATATTTCTTGGAACAGACTTAATTTTCCATCACAACAATTGTGTTGTTAAAATGCTCTAATTTGGAAGACATTTTAACAGGCCTTTGGAGAATAAAACTCATTTTAACATTTGACCCAAACTCAAACAAGTCGCGCAAAATCAGAAAAAAAATAAGCATTCAGACCTTATTCAGATGTCGGACACTGTGAAGAGTCTCTGAAGTGGAAATAGCTGTTGTCCACTGTGGCTCACTAAATGGGATAAAACCATTGATTCTCACTTCCCAGCGCCCATTGTCATTCACGGATCTCTACAACACTCAAACATCAAATGGGTTGTTCCAAAATCAGGCTGATGTTGTGTAAGCTGAACCTCTCTTCTTGTAAATAGCTTAGCTGTACAGCAAAGAGTAGCACAAGAAACATTGCTGTACCCATCCATTTTATTTGGTTTGTTTTCTTTTTCCAGTTTTATTCAGAGTCTGCAAGACAAGATAACAACCTGCTGAAATTTTTAGTCCAACCACACATACAAATTCCTTTGCGTGTCTGGAAACAGTCAATCCTTATGCGTTCCCTCATGGCAGAATCCATAAAGCCAAGATATAGCTCCACGCAGACAGACAGATCCTTACTGTGAGTCTTCTCGTGTCTATCTGTAGATTACGTTTCAGTTACACCAGCGTTTTTAGATAAAGCATTGGCGTTTTATTCAATGTCAATTGTTTTCTGTCTGTATTCAAGTAAACCCTCAGTTCTCCCAGGGGAATAAACATTCGAAATGGTCGTTTTGTAGCTCCAAAAGTCTATTAAAACAATTAAAGTATATGTCTTGGATAAGGTTTAACAGTTTAGACAACTGGAATATGATTTGCCAGCTTGGTTACAGACTAGAGGATCGGTGCGGATGTTTCACAGCTCTGAGCGGCTCATCAGCTGAATTAACCGGCTGACATTTCACGGGCCGCCCGAACGCATCAAAATGACAATGCCACGGAACGGACCAAATTGCAGAGTATCAATTTGTGTCAGAGACTATGGCTGCCCCTGGTGTTGTGGGCAATTTGCAAAGATGAAACTTGATTTAGGTGATGAAAAACACACCAGACAGGATAAATAGAAATGATAATGTTACAAATAACAGCAATCATTGTCTAATCAGCGTCTGGCAGTTTTCAGTCATGTCAAACTCCTCAAGGTCATTTTGGGGCCTGGGAGATCCATGCAGTGATTCAGCATATATTCACTTTCTCCATTACTACTAGTCCTTTCTTTGTATTTAGAGATTGATTCTAATGTACTGATAAGTAGTAAGGTATTATTACTCTTTTCCCCAGAAGGAATAAATTAAATAAATGCTGTTCTTTGAATATTCTAGTTCCATCAACTGTTTTCATAGCCCTAATCTTCTTGAAGAATCTCTGAAGACATCTTTGCCATCGCTGTTCTGTTTTCAGATTATTTCAGAAATACTACTACTACTACTTCCATTACTACTACTACTATATTAGACTTGTTTCAAAGAAAGAAATTGTTTGTATACAGATATTTTGCTATTCTATCATTTGGTGTTTAACAATTTCTACCCTCAGGTTCAAAACTATATATGCAGGGGTTGGACAATGAAACTAAACCACCTGGTTTTAGGCCACAATAGTTCAGTAGTATGTTGTACATTCTCCCTTTGTGGCCAGTACAGCATCAGTTCGTCTTGGGAATGACACATAGAGGTCCTACACAGTGACCAGAGGGATTTTGAGCTATTCCTCTTGCAGAATTGTGGACAGATCACTATGTGATGCTGGTGGAGGAAAATGTTTCCTGACTCTCTCCTCCAAAACATCTCAAAATGGCTCAATAATATTTAGGTCTGGTGACTCGTTTTGCAGCCAGTACAGCATCAGTTTGTCTTGAGAATGACAGATACAGGTCCTGCACTGTGACCAGAGGGATTTTGAGCTATTCCTGACTCTCTCTTCCAAAACACCTCAAAATGGCTCAATAATATTTAGGTCTGGTGACTCGTTTTGCAGCCAGTACAGCATCAGTTTGTCTTGAGAATGACAGATACAGGTCCTGCACTGTGACCAGAGGGATTTTGAGCTATTCCTGACTCTCTCTTCCAAAACACCTCAAAATGGCTCAATAATATTTAGGTCTGGTGACTGTGCAGGCCATTGGAATGTTCAATTTCACTTTCACGTTGATCAAACCCCTCTGTCATCAGTCTTGCTGTGTGTATTGGTGAATTATCATCCTGATATACACCATCGCCTTCAGGATACAATGTTTGAACCATTGGGTTCACATGGTTCTCCAGAATGGTTCGGAAGTCTTTGGCAGTGATGCGCCCATCTAGCACAAGTATTGGGCCTAGGGAATGCTATGATATTGCAGCCAAAACCATCACTGATTCACCCCTGTGCTTCACTCTGGCCATGCAACAGTCTGGGGCTTTTCCTTACCGTAACTCTCCCTGATGTGGGAAAGACAATGAAGGTGGACTCAACAGAGAACAAAAAGTGTTTCACATTGTCCACAGCCCCAGATTTTTGAAATTATGACTAGTGAAAATAACTAGTGAAATATGTACTATTATCATGGCAAAGACTAAATAAAAATGAAAGTAGTTATTAGAAAGTGGCGGTTCATTCCGCTGTGGTGACCCCAGATTGATAAATTGACTAAGCTGAAAATGAATAAATGAATGAGTTATTAGAATTAGTTAGTGAAACTGTTAGGTTTAAAAATGTGTCAAAATTTCTCCATTAAACCGCACTTAGGAAATATTTGAAAAATTATAAATTTAGTTAATTTCATCACTCTAACTATAATAGTTGATCTAAATGAAAGTCTGTTACAGCAACATGCCAATCTTTAATACAATAAGTTTTTTTTGTGCATCCGTTTGACCTGATGTCAACTTTCAAATGCATCCGTTATGTCCACTTCAGATAACATTGTGACGCTTATTTCATCATGCTGTACTTTGTCGAGACATAACTGCTTTTATGACTAGCTTACACCTGCATTTACTGTCATCCGCTTGTGCTTTGATTGACGAAAATTCATCTTAATGTCAGCTGTAAACAGACTCTCTTTCTTCAGATTGTGGATTACAGTATTTGAAACATCTCTGATTCTGCAGCTGAAGCAATCTTACCTTGGTGATGTTTTAACAGAGCTGTGGTGCGCCAATCTGTCTGACAGCACCGTGATGGCTTACAGAGCAGAAATCCTGTTTCTGAAAGAACAATAAGAGACTGCAGCAAACATTTTCAGTCCTGTGGTTGAAAAATGACGATGTTTGTAAGAGATGCCGAAGCACCAACGTAGGGCTTTGTCTGAGGAATGGATCCCCCTCAGGGAGAATGATATTTATGATCTATCAGATAAGAAAGACGACGGAGGAGAAAAGCCTGGATATCACTATGGCTTTTCTAGAGGAACAGAAGCCAATCCTTTCCATTGCGCTTTGCCCTTCCTGAACCTGGGAAGATGTTTGATTCGCAGCAGGATTAACTGTAACGGCAGGGCTGAAAGGTTTACGCTGAGTGCTTGTGCTCACAAACATTATGATGTTCTAAAAAAAAATGAACACACTCACCAAAAAAAGATCTCTTTTTCTAGGAGAAATTAGCTAAAGCGGGCAATTTCACACCCCAGTGAGCTTGTGTGTGTTTGCACGTCTATGCTGGTTTCATCTTTATTAAATAGTGTACACTCAGATGGAGGAAAAATAGCTCCACTTGCTTGCAAAAAGTAACCTGTTTTAGGATTGCGTGATATATTGAAATAAAATCAATATTGCGATATGGCAAATCACACAAGATCCTAAATAATTATGGAGTGTCATGAACTGAAACATGCTTTAATTTATATAGAATGCAGAAACATCAAGCAAGTAAAAATATTTTTGGATTTGTGACTTTTTGTTTGGCACATAAATAGCCGCATTTCCACTATCGGGCCAGTGCGAGCCAAGGCTTTAATCGGGCCAGGCCGGGCCAATAGCCCGGGAGGTTGAGAAATGAGGCCGAAATCATGTCGCGTTTCCACTGTCGGGCTAGTTGCTCGCAGCGCGTCACGCAAACACCGCCCACAGAACGTCCCCCGAATCAAACGTCACACAACCCGTCACACAAACCGTCACACAACCCGCCCACTTCAGCGGGAACAAAAAACTCAAATTATAACCACAAACACAACCTGGCATCACTACGAGAGCTGGAAGATGAAGAACACCGAAGCGATTGCTTTTTTTACTGTTTGTGGTCTGTTGGTGTAAGGCCAGACAGCGATCCCTGGATAAGGACATTCTTTACCTGACAGGAAAACTCCGCCTTTGTACGTAACCCCGCCCCGAAGCCCCAGTTGGCCCTCCTTGGCCCAAGGTATTCGGCGGGCTGAAAAAGGCCGGACGCTGGCCCCAAGGAAGCCCCGCTTTGGCCCGATTACGCCCCGGAAGTGATAGTGGAAACGCGACTGGCCTTGGCTCGCCCTGGCTCGCTCGCTTTAGGCGCGATAGTGGAAACGTTTATAATAACTTTTCATTACAGTGAATGGCACTAGATTGTTCTATAGATAGTTCTGATTGTTCTATTTTCATTCATTCATTTTCTTTTGGCTTAGTCCCTTTATTGATCAGTGGTCACCACAGCAGAATGAACCACCAACTTATCCAGCAGATGCATTACACCGTGGAAGCCCTTCCAGCTGCAACCCAGTACTGGGAAACCTCCATACACACTTATTCACACACATGCATTACGGCCAATTTAGTTCATTCAATTCACTCATACCACCTGCCTTTGGACTTGTGGGGGAAACCGAAGCACATGGAGAAAAAACACGCGAACACGGGGAGAACATGCAAACTCTACACAGAAATGACAACTGACCCAGCCAGGACTCGAACCACTGACCTTCTTGCTGTTACTCTACAGTGCTACTGTTCTATATTTATATTTTGATGCATTTTTTTGTTATGAATAACATTCCATTTAAATGATTATGATGAAATAATAATAATAATATAAATATGAATATGAATACCCGGATCTTATTTTCCCCTTAAATTGCCATAAAAATGTTTAAAGATGAAACTTTTTATTTATTTATTTTTAATTAATGAATTCATATTTCTATGCAGACATACTCCCAACAAAATAGTTTTTTGTTTTGTTTCATTTTTAAATATCTTATAAATTTGAATAATAGTACAAATATCTTTCTTGTGCATAATATAAACTATATTTTATTATATAGTGTAATAAACTTTATTTAAAGTAACAAATCCCACCATTTACTACTGACTCATTACTTGCCTATTATGATATTAATTGATTATTAGCACCTATAAAGTATGATCTTATTCTGCATCCCTAATCCTACCCATACCTTAACACAACTACTGTCACAACAAATATTAATAAGCAGCTAATTAGTAGTTTATCGAGCTAAAAGTCAGTTAATTGTTTGGTAATTGTTTGTTCATAAATTGCACTTCAAAATAAAGTGTGACCTAATTTTCCATCTGTGAAACATTGCTGTTTTACACTAAAATTGATATTTTGGTAACACTTTATTTTAAGTCACAATTCCCGGTATTAACAAATCATTAACACTTCTGGCTTAATAAACTACTAATTAGCTGCTTATTAATAGTTTGTAAGATAGCTCTTGGGTTTAGCTTTTTCGTAGGAGTAGGGATGTAGAGAATAAGATCATACTACTATATACTATAACTACTAATGAGCAGTTAATAACTTAATAATAGGCAGGTAATAAGCAGTAATTAACAGCATGAATTGGGACAAACTAAATTGTTACAGATATTTCTAAATTATTTTATATTTGCTAATATTTTAATACTAATAATTAGTGAATAATGATAAATAGTGCTATTGTCATTTTTGCTCTGGTCATACTCTGCACTGAATCACTCTATTCATTGTAGAATGATTAATTTAAGCCTGATCTCAAGATCGGGTGAAACATCCTGATTTTTTTTTTTTTTTATGTTGCAGTAAAACAAACATCATATTTTTATTCCCCCTATCAATATTATGCAGCTCCATCCTAGATACCATTTCACCGCATATAAAAATGTTGCTTTTGTATGACAGCCATTTAGGACCCTGAGCACACAGTCAGATTTGGGAAGCAGGGCTAGGGCCAGGACTTCCTCAGAGCTTTTTGTGGCAGAAGAAGTGTCAGTGCAGCTTTGTCAAGCCATTACCATAGTTATCAAGGAAACCAGACCCAGCAGCTTGTGCCAGCGCAGCCCGAGTCAATTACCATTGAGAGGTAGGCAATGGCCTGGCCTATTGGTATTATCACAGGTCATATTTGAATAAAGCCACCTTTCCTGGTCTCTCTATTTAGCATCCGGCATTAAAAAAAACTCATCAGCATATTCATATTCACGATCTTCTAAAGCCAGACAAAGATATCTCCATATATCATGCTCATTAGCTACTTTTCAATACAAAGTTGCGATGTTTACTTTAAAATATGACAAAACATTTGCAAATAAATGTTTTTATCCCAAGTTTAAGAGGTTAAAAATCATCACTTCCTGGGAAAGTAGCTTGATGTGTTTCTCAAGCTATGTAAACACTTAATAGTAAATAAATTGCACATCAAAATGACAGATGAAACACACAGGAACAAATTATGTCATATTATTTTTATGTTTGTTAAAGGGATTGTGTAAGACACAATGTGTAGAATGTAAATATACAATATAATTTTAAGGTTTTCTTTTCAGGTGTTTGCAGTATTATTAAACAAAATGTGAAACTGTGCAATGAGATCAGCTTACTGGCTTGCCTGGTTATCCAATCGCTTAATCTGTTGAGTTAAAAATCACTTTTTTTGATGCGCAATAAAGGTATTTATCCAATTAATGTATTTCCAATATACTGTTGTCACAGGGGGGCTCACTCACAAATGCACAGATCTCTGGAATTATCAAAACATGTATTTATTTATTATAACACTCACAACAGAAACTGGAACATCAAAAACAGGCTGGACAGGGAGTGATGACAATTAAATACCAGACAAAGGAATAAACAAAGCTGTGGTCTGGACTTTTCTCCCCATAGACTTCCATTCATATGCACACGAATGCGTCAGACCAGGAATGCAAGCTCGTGCGACAAGTTTCGCAGTTTGCTGCGTTGCAAAGTTCAAGCTTGGTGAACTCTGACCTGCGAAATCGCATAATTTGACTGCGTAAGACCAATCAAGGATTATCTTAATTATCTTGTTTAATCCCTTTTTGCAGTGCCGTACAACAGAATTTCCCATGCTCAAACTCTAGTGTGACCGCAGCTGAACTCAGGGGTACAAATACAGAATACATGATTAAACAGATTACAAACAGGGGTGTGACATAGGTGGAACTACTGAAACTAACGAAATGGTGGGAAAACTGAACAAAGGAATTACATGACATTACAGAAAGCACATGGTGCACAGCACATCAGGAATCACATGACATAAATACACAATGACAACATCTAAAACACAACACAGACAAATCAGACTCGTGACAACTGCAGTATATGTACTTATACTTTAATTGGATTAAACATGGATCTGAGTCATTTGAACATGATCTGTTTTTTGCAACACAGCTCATTTGAAACGTGCTTTAGACTACATTTTTGTGAAACAAAAAAAAAAAAAAAACAACATGCAATTGATCATTTTCAGGGTTCAAATGATACAATTTCAGGGTGTTACAACCTCTTTGATGTATGTCTAGGATAAAAGGTATAACATTTGAGGTGTGGCAGTTTTATCATGTGATAGTGGCAGCAAAAAAGACATAAGCTCCATTCGAAATCACATACTTTCATACTATATAGTATGCTATAAAACAGTATGCAATTCGAGTAGTATGTATAAATTCATTGAATTCAAAAAACAGTATGTAAGAAGTACCCAGATGACCTACTACTTCTGGCAAGATTCTGAAGTGTGCATCGGATGGATGCTACTGTATCTCATGATGCACTGTGAGAGAATTCATGAATGGGAGTGAAGCGATGTAACTGATGCGGGAAGGTCACGTGATGATGACAAAATTGTGGATGTAGTATGTCAGAGTTCCATTCATACTACTGACATTCTGACATATAGAATGTACTTTTCTAGTGGCCGAGTAGTACATTTAAATTCAAACGCAGTATCTACTGAGTAGTAGGCGATGTCAGACATAGCAATCGACAACGAAAATTGCAACAAAAAGTGATTTAGTTTGAAAATGAAAATGAGGCTACTTTTGTTCCTTTTCACACTAATGATATTTACAGGGACAAATCGTCAAATAGAAAATTATTTTTGTGCAGTTCTTTGCACAACAGCAAATAAATACCACCGCACACTTTAACAATGTCCATGATTTGTTATTTAAGAATTTGCCTCACCTATCCATGTCCATATGGACAACTTGTCAACTCCTGGCTTTATCTGTACTTGTAATGCAGAGTGCTCAGGATTGAATCCGGTGAAGCACAGTTCTGTAAGACATGCTCTCTGTCCACACTACACTGCTGAAAATGCACATCATGTTACCACACACACAGTCTGGCATGCGCTGCAGTGTATGTGCGTGTCTTAGCTCCAGGCAGTTAACGGCTGCTTTGAGCACAGAACCCCAGGTGAGAGCAGTGCACGTCGGACGGTTCATCAAGAATCTACCGTTGGATCTGATCTCACTTTATTTGTTAAACGTGATATTTTATTCAACTCATTGTCTATTTCTAATGAAAGATTCCCAGACTTCTGTCTTTTGAATCTATTCTCAGGTAACGTGTTTTGGCTGAGAGCAAAGATAAGCAAATATACACATTTATGTAACCACGTGCACTGATTGAATATGAAAGGAGGCAGTTACAGTATGTTATGGACTTCGTTTTGTTATCAATATGCATACAGTAAAGATGACGCTCAGAAAAAAAAATATGTAGCTACACGACGCCTCAACATTTTAAGTGTCTGTTAAATTTTTAATATCAAAATATAAATAGGCAGTTCCATGTTTTCAATTCTTGGTTAAGAAAGTGAAACAATGCAGCCAGCGTGATGTGAAGGAGGTTATAAAGTACTCTGTTCCCTTTGAAGATTTACCTGTGTCCTCAGAAGTTTGTTTTCCATATCAAACTTGCAAAGTCTGAACTTACAAGGAGAGGATGCAAGACTGAACTTTGAGGAGGCTACTTAATATTGAGGAAAAAGCCCCAATCAGCCTTCATTTTCAGATGTCTCCATTTTCCCTCATCCACACTGACAAAGAGCAGCAGCGTTTTAAAATGAAAATGGCCTCTTCAACATTTACAAAAGCTCTGTTTTCGGCTGTCCTAAACTGCAGGGTAGTGTGGACTGAAGGCATAAGTATAGCAAAATTTATGTGTTTTGAAACGGAAATGTATTAGTGTAAACGGGGCCTAAGAAACCTTTCAGATTTAGCATTTTTCATGTACACAGCACCCTCTAGTGGATTTATAGTCTCAAATATGCAACACAATCTACCTGGAGCAACGCATTTTAAGTTTAGGTCAAGCATGTATTTTAAAAGAGCAATTTTTATAATCCATATAATTTCTTTACATCTTGGTGTTTCCATTCAGTATTTGTTTTTTATTAAATTGTATATGTGATATGCATAAAATGGTGGATTGGAAATCAAGAGGTAATTAACAAATCATCTTCTACTTTTATTTCAGTATTGCTTTTTTATTTTATATTTTTATTCCAGTAACGCATTTGTTCACAAAAAACAAAACAAAATAAAAAGACATGATTTATGACATTTCTAAACGAGTTGTATGGTATTGCAAATGAACTCTTTAAACGCAGCTATTGAGTGATTCTTTGCTTGCATCCACACAGGTTGTTTACAAAAACAATGACATCCGGCTGGAGCTGTCCCGGCTCGCCCGCATAGTGGACCCCAAGATGAAGATCCAGGGCGATGTGGTGTTCAAGTGTGAAAACGTGGCGACACTGGACCCGATTTCGTTCGAGACGCCTGAGGCCTACATCAGCCTGCCTAAGTGGAACACCAAACGCATGGGCTCCATCTCCTTTGACTTCCGCACCACCGAACCTAACGGCCTTATTCTCTTCACCCACGGCAAGCCGCAGGAGAGAAAGGATGCCCGCAGCCAGAAGAACACAAAAGTGGACTTCTTTGCCGTGGAGCTGCTGGATGGAAGTCTGTACCTGCTGCTGGACATGGGCTCTGGGACGATCAAAGTGAAAGCCACGCAGAACAAGGTAAACGACGGGGCCTGGTACCATGTGGACATCCAGAGAGATGGAAGATCAGGTCAGTTACACACATTTAAATGGGCTTTTTACACCATGTTGACATTTTTTATTAAATGGTTGTGACTTTTTTGTTTAAACATATATAATATAATATATAATATATAATAAAAATATAATATAATAAAAATATAATATAATATAATATAATATAATATAATATAATATAATATAATATAATATAATATAATAGTTTTGTAAAGTGCTAGGTCAGAAAACACTTTCCTTGTCTTATAATCTGCATTTATTTTTACTTAATTATCCCAACGACTCCCATAGGATTTGTTCAGCGATTCATTTGTTCCCAAACCCTTCCTTAGCATGATGCTAATCTGTGCTGATTGGTCTGATGACCCAGTCTGTTGTGATTGGTCAACTGCGTTAAGCGTGAGACAGATAGACATGCCCACCACGGCTTATCAACTATTCTGAAATAGTCAGAGTGCAGAGTGTATGTATGAGCATACCTGCCAACACAACTTTCCCGTATTTCAGACCTATCTACCGCCACCCTTCTGTTTTGTTATTTCTCCCGCACACTTATATATGATTTGATTACAACGGCTGCCTGAAACACGCTTCATAGTACATTTACTAACACCACAGTACATAGTTCTCAACAGTGTTATTCAGACACCTCACCCCCGAATATGAATACACCCCCCGCCCCCCTCCAAGGTCTCCCGGATTTTCTGGGACAAACGTTGGCAGGTATGTGTATGAGCCTAATGCAGGAGTACATTAAATCAATGGAGCTTAACACCAGCATATTGCTCTATTCTTAACCATAAGTAAAAACAGTGACACACATTTAGTATTAATCCACACAGCGGCCAAAGCTGAACTATTTTGAAACCACCGCACGTGTGTAGGATGGTGGCCATATTAATGACAAATGGCAGTGGATCGCGAGCTCACAAACGCATTAGCAATAAATGTAAACAAAGCAGCACGCGTCGCGTTTTCACTGTGGCTTTAGAGACAATACATGAATATAAAGAGTTAACCAGATACAGTACAAGCGGATACAAGTAACAACACACAATTAAATACAGAATTTGCAAGCTACAGAAAACAAAGAGGCAGCCATTTTAATCATACTTACAACTTTGAAATGGAGGAAGGACTGATCTATGAACTATGTACTGTAAAGTTCCTGTCAAGCTCTGACAAAGTCTGCATTTATTTTTGCAAAAATAAACAAGAAAATAACACCAACTTTCAGCGTCTATGCAACTTGATTCAACTGGGATCCACTACAGTGTTTTTCTTCCTCTTTTTTTTTTTTTTTTCCCAGTGTTTGTGGGCGGGGCCGGGGGTTTCAATTTCCCAGGTCTGCACACGCAACAAATAGGTGGGGCTTGAGTTCCGTATTGACTTCATGCCAATACGGCTTAAGACTCGTTACAGCGGCGATTCATTCAAACCACTATGAGTCGACTCTTTTATAAATGAATCAATAGTTTTAAACACGGTGCACTTTCAGATTTGTGAAAGTAGCTGGATATTTTATTTCACTTAGAGCTGTTACACACTGCATTAAAGGTCATTTTCAAAAACCCACAATAGGGTCTCATTAATGTTTGTTATTGTTTTTGTTATCATTATTGGAAATGTAATATGATGATGAAAGAAATGATAATGATGGTCAGAGTTACTAAATAAAAATATACACATTTCTGAATAAAAGCAAGATAAATAATAGTTAATATTTTACTGTGAATGCAGTATTTCAGAATTTTTCAATTTTTTTGGGATTACATCTGCAAAGTAATACTAATAATAATAATAATAATAAATAATAATAATAATAATTATTATTATTATTATTATTATTATTATTTTATGTTATTGTTATAATAATATTATTATTATTATTATTATTATTAATAATAATAATAATAATAATAATAATAATACAATTAATAGTTAGTTTATATGCAAATAACTTGTCATAATAATAAACTAACCAGTCATAAAACTAATTTAAATAATTATTATTTAAAACTTGTATTTAATGTTTCACACACAAAAGCAATAGCATACCAAAAGAAAGGACAAAAGAAAGAAATTAATATATTTAATTAAAATTTTATTTATTTATTTTTTTTTCATCTCACATGTGGGAAATATCTTCGGTTGGAGGAAAAAGGCACAACCTATCAATTTATTAAACACATTTTTTAACTTAAACTCACTCGAAGAACTCCCACTTTGTTTCATTATCGAATCAGTCGGATACTGTAATTGCTTATGTGTTTTCCATAGACTTTAAGCTCTGCAGCCCAAAGATAACCGCTTCATTCCAAAAGCACAGTGGTTTGTCACCAATAATGGGCAGATTTAGTCCAAAGCAGCTTGACATTTTCATTTCATTTCACATCTGCTCTGACAGAACTTTCTATTAGGTTTTATCCTCTCCATCAGTCTCCGTATCCTCCTCCTTCACCTCTTTCTTTCTTCCATTGCCCTTGAATCACCAGCACTGTGTTTCTCAATCGATCCACGAATACTCCATATCACTTCATAGCACGGGGCCCTCGGGACGTCTTGTCGGATATCAATAATGTCAGGTTTTTGGACTGAACCGGTGTCCGTATTGAGGAGATTATTCCCATTGATCCCCGCTGACTCTCATGGGATGCATTGTTTACATCCGTGCGTCTGTGTGAGAGACGCTGCTTTAAAGGATTCACACACTCACAATGAGGTTATAAATATGAAATAATCCACTCATAGCTCTTCACTTTCTCCATCACATACACTGTGGATGGTCTTCATGTCTCTGACTTTGGCTGTTGTTCACAGAGGAGACTGCTGGATTACACATTAATGTCATTTAGTCTCTGCACATCTAAACAAGCAGTCATTACTACTGGAGAAGTTATTTTAGTTTAAGTTTATTTTAGTTTGGCTGGAATAGAATATTGATATATATATATATATATATATATATATATATATATATATATATATATGTATGTATGTGTGTGTGTTATGCTTAAACGTGTTGAAAAAAATTCCAGCTAAACAGCACTTTGGAAATATTTGAACATAAAAATAATCTAAATTTCACAGGATTATGGTTATATAATGTTTGGAACTATATTTCAGTCTTTATTATCTTGTACAGCTTAAAATTATATTTTGCTTGCATTTTATAGAGTTAAACAAAACATTAAGTTGCTTAAAACAAACTGTAACATCAATAATGTTAACATTAATGTAACCTGTGTGATTGTTTAATCCCAGTGTTATTTTTGTATAATTCAGATTTATGATTTTTTTAATAGTTGCTGTTTTTAATTATTATTAATTAAATTAAATACATTTTATTAATGGCTGTTTCTCAATTCCAAGAACTTGCGTTCTTGTGAAGGCCGATCTTGCCAGGTCTCTTCGGAAGAACAAAGTCAGGAGACCGCGAGAACACAGTCCTGTGAGAAATGAGATGCTGCGTTCTTCCTGGTGGTCACATGACCTTCATGTGTTTTTAATGGAAAATTATTTAAACATTACAGCATTCATACAGCAATTTATTATTTTTCCCATTTTTACAATATTTGCTACAGTATGCATAAAGAATTTATTTTATAAAGAAAATATATGTTTCACAATACAAATAAAACAGATTTTAATACAAATTTCAGCAAATAAACACTCTTAATGTGTTTATGACTTTAAGATTTTGATGGTAATGTTTACTTTCACCGTTTCATTTAGGAAAACTCCTGAGGTAAATAAGTGATATCTCTGAACTTTAATAATAAATCTATATGAAATGCTGCGCTTCCCACCTCCAGTCGCAATGACTTCTGGGACATTGGTGCTCAAGTCTGCATCCATGTGTCCTCGATACCAAAAACACATCCGGTAACTTTCACACGTCCTCGGTTCTTGCGGTCTTGAGTTTTGGATCTGAACTTTGGTAGCTGATAATGACATTACACGAGAACACGAGGATGCAAGATCGCTGACGAACGCATATTGAGAAACAGCCAATGTGTATAGTAAACACAGACCAAAGTCACACAAACAAACTTTTTTCTGTGTGAATTTGAGTGTGATTTATCAAAATTTACTAGTCTTTATTCATTTGTGGGGTCCCCAGAACGCAAGCAATACAACGTACACAATTTAAAGTTAAAACAAGAAATCAAAAATTTTATTCAAACAAAAGACATTAGAATTATTACATTAAAATATTTCCTCTTCAGTTAACTGAAATAAACGTTTATTTGATTTCATTTATTTATTTTGACTTCAGTTCATGCAACAAAACTGCTTTAAGTTTTATGATTGAAAGTTTAGTGCAGTATAATAACCCTTTTGCAATTTTGGTTTCACTTTTGTTCAATTGCAGGCACCATATCAGTAAACAGCCGCCGCACTCCGTTCACTGCCAGTGGGGAAAATGAGATTCTGGACCTGGAGGGCGACATGTACCTGGGCGGCCTTCCTGACAGCCGGGGCAGTCTGATCTTGCCCACTGAACTGTGGACCGCCATGTTGAACTACGGCTATGTGGGCTGCATTCGGGACCTGTTCATTGATGGTCGCAGTAAAGACATCCGGCAGATCGCTGAGGCCCAGAACGGAGCAGGCATCAAACCGTCTTGCAACAAGATGTCAGGCAAACAGTGCGACAGTTACCCGTGCAAAAACAAAGGCCTATGCAAAGAAGGCTGGAATCGCTTTATCTGTGACTGCACAGGCACTGGTTACTGGTCCCGCACCTGCGAGAGGGGTGAGTTAACTGATTTTACTTATATAAGCCTGGATTTATAGAGTTTTATTGCAAGAATGAACCCAAGAGGTGGGTTTAAAGGGATAGTTCACCCAAAAATGAAAATTATCATTATTTACTCAACATTGAAGTCTTGAAATCCTATTTGAGCTTCTTTCTCCTGTTGAACATAAAAGAAGATATTCATTTATTCATTCATTTTACTTCAGCTTAGTATCTTATTTATTAGGGGTCACCACAGCGAAATGAACCACCAACTATTCCAGCATATGTTTTACACAGCGGATGCCCTTCCAGATGCAACCCAGTACTGGGAACACCCATACACACACACACACACACACACACACACACACACACACACACACACACGCACACACACACACACACACAAACACACACACACACACATATTCTACGGCCGATTTGTTTCATCCAGTTCACCTATAGCGCATGTCTTTGGACTGTGGGGCAAACTGGAGCACCCAGAAAATATGCAGACTCGAACCAGTGACCTTCTTGCTGTGAGGTGACAGTGCTAACCACTTAGCCACCGTGCCACTGCAAAGAAGATATATATATATATTTTTTAATGCTGGTTGCTGAGACCCACTGTATTTTATGGTATTTATTTCCTGCTATGGAAGTCAATGGGCATTTTTCAAAATATCTTCTTTTGTGTTCCACAGATGAAAGAAATTCATTTAGAAATTCATGAGGGAGAGTAAATGATGAGGTAATTACATTTTTTGGGTACTGATGGTTTTTACTGATGCATATGTTCATACATAATTTGCGTGAATTACAAAACATTTTATTCTATAACAAAAGGCGTTATTAAACTGTATATTATTAAGTTATTATTAATGTTATTAAGATTTTCATGGTTGAAATGTATTCAATTTAGCTTTCCTTTAGAAACCTAACATAAACATAAATATTTAATTAAATCTAGCATTTTAGAAATCTTGTAATGCAATAAAACACAAAACTTACTACTAACTACTGGGTATTTTTTACCTTATTCACCTGCAGTGTCTTGCCTTCATTTCAATTTTGAATAAAACAAAAAAAAGAAAAAAATCACCGTCACGCCAGTTTGTTTAGCTTCTCACCTGTAAAATCCCATCTGCTGCTGTTTGTAAACAGCGGATTAGCTCGCACATAATCAGTTAAACTATAAGCTCATTAATATCTCTGCATGTTGCTGTATGAAAGCTGATGGTTTGGGGTTTGTGGAGCGGTTTGTTATGATGTCATTTCTTGGAAAATGTCCAACCATTCACATTGCAGAACTTTAGAGATTTTGGTAACAAAACTGTGTATAAGTTATGCATGAACACTAGTAATTAATGATGTATCAAACATTGTATTAGCCACATTCAGGTGATAAATAAGCACAATTAAGCTAGTAATTCATGTTTAACTGGATGTACAGTATCTTTTAGCCAATATGTACAACCTAGCAAACCATATGCCATTTTTGTGTACAATAAACTGTATCAGTTAACTGAACAATATGTTTGATTAGTATTGGTTTTACAGAATTAAATAGCTTAAATATCTAAAAGACAAATTGACCACATGCTCTAAAGTGTTATTAATCATTATTGTTATTTTATTATTAATATTAAAACCTTTATTATTCAATGTTATTAATCATTAATTACACATTAATCATGACATTTAAAGTTTCTTGACCAGAATAAGCCATAAATTATGCCACAATAATGCTAAAATATTACTAAAAAAATAAATGAATCACATTATTTTCACATTGATTGTTGCATTTATTGGATGATATTTAAATCATCCATCATTAAGTAATTATATCGCCACTAATTCAGTACTTATAAAGAAAATTTGATTATCTGTTCTAAAGTGTTTTTTTTTTTACACTTATTTACACTAATGGTTAGTTTAGCAGTTATTCTACAACATTACCTGTCTTTATTACACCATTTTAGTACTTTATACTTGTAAAATAAGCACAAATGAATAGTTTTAGCTTTATATATTTTTTAGCTACCCTTAATGGATTGTGAATAGCTAAAGTATTGTCACCACACACAAACTTATATAGGATCCGTCTTTCCAATGAGATGTTAAACCGAGGTCGCCGTTGTCCTGTGGTTACCATCGCATCATACAAGTGGATGAGAGACCCCACTCATGATTGTGAAGTGCTTTGGGTGTATGGTCATACACATTAAATGCGCTAAATACACATTACATTACATTACATATGTTGAGAAGTTCTGAATAAATGTCTAAAAGGCATTTTCAGTACATTCAGTTAGTCATTAATTACTAACTTATTTATTACATTAATGTGGATCTTTCAAATGTTTAACATATAGTTAAAATAAAGGCTACTATATGTGATGTTAATTAATAATTACTAGTATGCCAATGCTTAACCTATGCAACATTTGATTAACAATTGATGATTAACTTGTCCACAATTATGCATGATTATGCAATTATGCAAATTAAGCATGAACACACTATTAATTAACAACTAATTACTAGTGTGTTCATGTTTAACTAATGTATAATTCTGCACAAAAAAATGTGTTATTAAAGTTTGAGTTTGCATAAAAGTGACCAGCAGTGAATGCACAGGTTGATGTTGTGGTATTCGAAGGAGATGAGATGAGTGTGTTTTGAGTGTTTCGGGATCTCATGTCTGTTGTGTCTGCGTGTTAGAAAGGCTCCATATGGACAGGTACGCAGGGGTTCCAGGTAACCAGGTAATAGAGGGACTTCCAGCATCTCTGTGAACATGGAGCAAAACACATTGCTAGTTATTTTGGTATAATAGTTGGTTTTTCGGGTGGGCTGCTTTTTGCTTCATTCATTTATTTGATTTGATGTTTAGTTTAATCTATAGTCTTAATGTTTTGATAACGATATTAGATTATCAAATGCAGGAAAGCAGAAGGTTTTAAATATTTTGGAAATGTAATCAAGATAATGTCTCAGTTTAGATATCACTTCAATATCAAATCACAATTATGTCTGATAACAATAGTAGTATATTCAAATCCATTAGCCGTTTGTGTGTGCGTGCCCGCCTGCCTGCGTTTGTTCGTTCGTGTGTCCGTGTGTGCTTGCGTTCGTTCGTTCATGTGTGCGTTCGTTCATTAGATCAATAATTTGTCCCTTCATTTGTTTTTCTTTATTTATTCACTTGTTCATTCATTTGTTCATTAATCCATTCTTTCATTCATTCATCCATCCATTTGTTTGTTTGTTTGTTTGTTCGTTTATTCGTTTGCTTGCTCGTTCGTTCGTTAGTTCGTTCGCTCGCTCATTTGCTCGTTCATTCGTTTGCTTATACGCTCGTTTATTCATTTGTTCATCCATCCATCCATTCATTTATTCATTCATCCATCCATTCGTTTATTCATCCACTCATTCGTTTATTCATTCATCCATTCGTTCATTCATTCATTCATTATTTGTTCATTCATTCATTCATTAATCCACCCTTCCATCCATTTATTCATCCATCCATTCTTTTATTTATCTATCCATTCATTTATTCATCCATTTAGTCACTCATTCATCCATTTGTTCAGTCGGTCGGTCATTTGTTCGTTCGCTTATTCATTATTTGTTCATTTATTCATTCATTCGTTTGTTTATTCATCCATTCGTTTATTCATCAATTTGTCCACTCATTCATCCATTTGTCCGGTCGCCGGTAGGTCGTTCGTTCACTCATTCATTAATTTGTTCATTCATTCATTCATTCATTCATTCATTCATTCATTCATTCATTCATTCATTCATTCATCCGTCCATCCATACATCCATCCATTTGTTTATTCATCCATCCATTTGTTTATTCATTCATTCATTATTTGTTTATTAATTCATTCATTTGTTAATCCATCCATTTATTCATTCATCCACCCATCCATCCATCCATCCATCAATTCGTTTATTCATCAATTGGTTCACTTATTCATCCATTTGTTCAATCGGTCAGTTGTTCATTCATTCGCTCATACATTAATGTGTCCATTCGTTCATTTGTTTGTTTATTCATCCATCCATCCATCCATCCATTCATTTATTTAGCCATTTTTTACTCATTCATCCATTTGTTTGGTCGGTCAGTTGTTTGTTTGTTTGCTCATTCATTAATTTGTTCTCATTCATTCATTCATTCATTCATTCGTTCGCTTGTTTGTTTGATTCATTCGTTTATTATTTTTTATGTTTATTTTAATTTAGTTATTTCTTAGATTTTTAATCTAATAATATATTTTATAGCAGCTGTACTTTAAGAAAGACAATTTAAATATTTTTATTAAATTATAACATTGAGTTAATATTTTAATTTCTTTTTAAATTATTGTTTTTTAATTATTTTAGTACTCATGATCATGTTTCTGTTTGTCAGGATAATACTTCAACAACATTAAATCATATTTAAAATTTGACTGTAGTGTTAATTTAATTTGTTCGTTCATCCATTCATCCATTCATTTAGGCTCATTGTGCCTTTATTTATTATTTATCAGTTCATTCATTTGTTTTTTTTTTTCTCAGCTTATTAAAAACATTTCATCACAACATCATCCAGAGCCCTCAAAACTAGTCCCAAGAGAATATAAAAAGTCAAATGCAGCAAACATTGTCACTAAACAGTTTTTTTTTTGTATTGTCAGAGCACCTGTCATGCAATCCTTTTCTGTCCTTGCGCAATGTTTTTACATCGATGTACAAGTCCTGTCCACAGTTTAACGCTCCATTGACAGAGACACAGACCGTAAATCAACCTCCTGCACATTCATTTGCCGTGAATGTCAGTCATAATCATCTGCAAAGGGCTTCAAACTGAGTGTCACCTCGTGTTATTCTGAGTCCAGAGAAAAACTGTGCTCATACTGACTAGAGACTAAATGCTGTCGTTCGGCTACACTTAAGGCAAAATCTTCAGCTTTCACCCACACAAACTGTTCTGTGTGACTGATAGCAGTGAAATCCATGTGCACCTGCACTGCTCATTTGCACAGCTCATGTCTGAACTAATAACCAAACACTGAAATGACTAGACAGCCCTAACACTTAAAAGAGCACATTGTAATTATTCATGAAGCTGAGACTGCATCCACACTTCCCATGATGCTTCATGTAAATTATGGGTGTTTTTAAAACAATAGTGCCAGATTTCGACCCCAGGAAAACTGAGGGCCACCTAATAAATACCTAGATGTATAAATGATCCCAGACATCATGGTGGCGCAGTGGGTAGCACGATGGTTCAAACCCCGGCTGGGTCAGTTGGCATTTCTGTGTGGAGTTTGCATGTTCTCCCCATGTTTGCGTCAGTTTCCTCCGGGTACTCCAGTTTCCCCCGCAGTCCAAAGACATGCAGTATAGGTGAATGGAATAAGCTAAATTTGCCATAGTGTATGCGTGTGCATGCAAGACATGTTTCTATCATGTTTTGTATGTTGAGGTTTTAAAAATGTTAATTTGAACATAGTTAATACATCTGCACAAAACCCTCAATCATCAACCTGAAAATCAGTATTAAAGAAATAGTCATTTATTATTTTTAGTTGTGAAGTCATTTTAAGAGAACTATAATTTCAACAAGATGTTATTATGCTGCATTAAGATAAAATGTAAAAAAGCAGATTGAATGATCGAATGAATAAAATGTGTTATTTTCGAAAGCTTCCATTTTTATAGTCTGCATTTACGAGCCAAAAATGCAGTTTTCAAATGTATTTTTTTTATACAGAGATGCCCAAACTAGGGTCCGCGGTCCATCTGAAAAGAGAGGGAGACTGATAGGGATGGTTTTAAGA
This sequence comes from Danio aesculapii, assembly GCF_903798145.1. Taxonomy (NCBI): domain Eukaryota; kingdom Metazoa; phylum Chordata; class Actinopteri; order Cypriniformes; family Danionidae; genus Danio; species Danio aesculapii. The sequence goes on from NC_079451.1 coordinate 35,540,574, forward strand.
TTGTCAGTTGTTTGTTTGTTTTATTATTAAAAGCTTACTGAAATTAAATGTTTCAATTAAATGTTGTAAATTAATCAGATTTTGTTTAAATGTACATGCTGTCACCTGATAATGCAGAGAATTTGGTGAGCAAATCAAGTCAAGGGCAGATTCTGCTTGATTAGTTTATTCAGCATTAAACATCCACTGTGTTATAAATGTGATTTGTTTATGTTATTATTTTAAAAGTTATACTGTATTACATAAAATAATTTACAGTAATGTTTTCTATTTGTTTTGAAGTATTATGAAACAAATTAGAAAATTACCCATGGCAACTTTAATGCAATCCAGTATATTAGCATATTTAACTCTCAATGATCTCAATGAGCTCTTCATACAAAAAAAGTTTGGACACCCCTGATTTTGGAGAATGCTTTCAAATATATGTTTTTTGTCGTCAGAAAACGCTGTATCAGTGTGTACAGAAGGCCAAGACGTAGAGAAATCCCTCCATTAATATTGACAGCCTTGTTAGGGGTCAATCACATATCGCATCTTTTGCATTTGCACAATCAAGTTAGTTATGTCAAATGGAAAAGTGTGCTTAAATAAAGAACGACTGGGTTTCAACACGCATGAGGGTGTAATGCGCTTGCTTTTTTTTAATGTGTGCCTACAGCACAGCAAGTGGAAACACTTGCAACATTCTGAAAAGTTTTCACGCGTCATGTGACAAGAACCAACCAAGCAGTTTCACTCTTTGTAAGGAATATACACATTTCAATAATAACGGTAGACCAATTACCTCAGGCAAACGCAGAGCACCTAAACACTACGGCACTTTTAAAATTTCTTCATAAAAAAAACTTGTATCAGAGCTACAGCAAGGGTTTGGCAGTAGTGGTTCCTCAGGAAAACTGATGGAGCGTCAGAGCTCATATATTCGATGCTGTTGTAGATGTGACATGTTAATGACCCCTTAAACATGAGTAAAGTGGGAATATATATGTATATATCTTTGTGTAACATTTAATTTTTGCTTAAAGAATATTACGGAAAAAAAACATTGCTCAAATATATATTATTTATTTTATTTTTTATTTTATTTATTTATTTTTTGCTTGCATGGATTGATAGGAGTACAACTAACTGTGGCACATTTTAACACATTTGTAACACATTTTAGTTAATATCTAGTTTTAAAATAGATTATTTGTTTCCTTATATTTGCCTAGGCTGTTCATATTAATGGAGGGCACTGTATATAAACAGTAAACATACCTTGTGTCATTGTACACAATCTGAGACTTGCAGTTTAGCTAATAGTTCTGCTAAACTACATTCTCGTGTTGTGTTTTTCTTGGTCTAAACCCACACTCTGGCAGGAGTAGCACACTCTACTACCTGATATTTGTCCAGATCCATTATCTGCTCCACAGAAGCCTGTAGCTGCTGCTCGGGCCAGAAAACTGTCTGCTGTCACAGTCCTCGCTGTCCTCCTGTCACTGCACATACACTTCACATCTTCTCCAATGCACACTCAGCACTTCAAGCCTGACAAACACCTCCTTTTCAGATCGAGGAAATGTGGATGGAAATTTCTGGCCTGGAAGAGTCACAGGCTGTAGAAATTCAGTGCATATGTTTATTTAAGGGTTAACTCAACCACTAATGTACAGTATGATTATAATTTTCAGAAGCAATTACTTAATCCTTGAGTTTGTTTGTGTGTGTGTGTGTGTGTGATCGTGAATTATGTATGTATGGCTGCATTTCATTTTTTTAAATGAATGCTACTGGGCGGCACGCTGTTCCTTTTCACGCTTACCGGCTGACCGTTACCTCCACATGGACGGTTTTCTGGTAAATAACAAGATAAATAAATCAGATGAGAGCTTTTCTTTTTCTGATTTGCTTTTTAAATTTGACTGTTGGGGTTAGGGAAGTGGGTGGGTGGGTCAATGTGTGCTTTTTAAAATACTATTGGTTGGGTTTGGGAAAGGGGAGGGTGGGTCAGTCGGTTGGTCGGTCGGTCGGTCGGTTGGTTGGTCAGTCGGTCAGTCGGTCAATCAGTCAGTCAGTCAGTCAGTCATTCAGTCAGTCAAACAGTCAGTCCACAGCAGCCTCTGGTGGATTTACAAGAGAACAGCAGGCACGAATGGCACTAGCGAGAGAAATTTGAGATCTCAAAAAGCATACACAGTGGCCTCTCGTGGATTGGCTAAAACAAAAACTAAAAAAAAACGTACCTCCTGGGAGGTATATGACGGTCTTCAGAAATGTTTATAGAGGTACTGAACATTTTCAGAATGAGCCTGGGTTGATAATAACTGTTTTATTTAGATTTTTGGGGGGGGCTGAAAATAAGGGTTAGGCCACCAAATATTGATTTTATAGCTTTTTTTGAAGTAAAAACAAAACAAAAACAAAAATAAAAAAAAGAAATCGTGGTCTTTATAAAAATGAATATAAATATGTCTGAAAACATTAAACTTTTTTATTTTATACAAAATTTGAAAGAAATGCCAAAAGTTAAAAAAAATATGCTTGGTTAAACACAACTATAAATCATAAATGCAGAAAAATTGAGAATTTTCATGTGGTCTATTAATTTATTCCTTCAACACACAGACAAACACACACATAATAGTCAACTAAATCGACTTGAAAGTTAAAATGGCAGTAAAAAATACAGCAAAACAAAACACCGCCCCATACTTAAGCGCTTGAGTCGTCGAAATAAAACATGCCTGTATTTTTTTTCCTTTTTTTTTTGATAAATGAACATGAATAAGCCATACAAATGCTTTTTAAGCACATCTTTTATGTGTGTTTTGTCTTGTGAATTTTACCATGAAATGCTATCCTCCAATCATTGTGCAGTTTACAAAGGTTCCTCCCCCTCATCATCTCTCCAAAGAGAACCAAAGAGAGAGAAACCAAGGCAATCAAATGAACAGACAACCTGAGGAAAGAGTAAAATCACTGACATAATTACCCAGATTAAGCTGGAAAGAGTAATTGCAAGATAAACCCTCACGGATGTCATCTCTGTGTGCTCTTTGTGGCTTAATCAGAAACACTACAGTATCAAGTCAATATATGCTAAAAGCCTTTGGCGGTAAAGCAGTTTACACTAAACCGGGAAAGTACAGCAGAAGTGTTAAAAGTTTTACACTTATCACACACGTGCCACATGGGCTTCGCTACGGTCGAGCCTGAGAGAAATACAGTATTGATGAAGATGTGAGTAAACCCAATTGTGATTATATTTGAGTGTTGTTAAGGGACCCGTAGCTGTAGCATTCAGCGAGCTTTCAGGTGATTTAATGGCCATTGCTATGGGGTCCACTTTGGTACTTTGAGGCCCTCAGGCCAAAGTAGATGACCTTCAAACTGCCTGAATCAATAGCAATTAACTCAAACGCTATAGCCAGCAGTGCTCAGGAGAAAACCAAAGTTCCCAGTACAACCTGGCCTGTCTGCAAACACAAAAAAACACATCCAAACATGGAGTGTAGACACACATAAATCATATTAACAATCCGCATGGCAAACCATGCATATGAGCAAAATATCTGAGCCAATTATCAACATATCAGCTCATCCCGCAATCATCCGATCTCGTTATTTAATTTAGTATTACTGAGGCATGACCTGTCGAGGTATTTTTATAATGATCAGGGCCATTTGCACGGAAATGAGGTTATGCATTTATTAAGCAAACAAACTCATTTTCTACATTAATGACTGGCGGAATTAATGGGCAAAACGAAATCTTAGCACTAAATTGGCAAGGCACATCAGACGATGCGGTTAAAATGGGTTCAGTTACCTTAAGAAAACAGTTTTTTACCTGTTTACATTGCATTGGTTTTATTCTGCTTTAAGGTTTTTGAGGTGGGTAGATGAAGGAAAACTGTCATTCAGAAATGTAAGAGATTGAATGAAAACATTACATTTGCTAATAAAAAAAACTAATTCACATGATACTGTCTAATAATTGCACAATAAAGACAATAATAATTGTATTATTGCACAACATATGCCTTAAAAGCTATTATGATTGTAAAATAAATTATAAATACAAATGAATTCGCTCAGTAAGTTAAGGTCACTTTATTTTGAAGGTCCTTTTGTTGAATTTAAGTTACATTGCATCTACCTGCTAACTAATTCTCATTAGATTATAAGTAGACTGTTAAGTTAGGGTTAGTGTAAGTTGATGTACTTGCAAAGTTTCTTGTAGTCAGGTTAATGTTTTTTGAAGGAGCAGTATCAACAGATATCAAGCAGACAGTCTACTAATACTCAAATAGACCATCAAAATAAAGTGTTACCTAAATTAAAACCTTAAAGGGCCATAAACCCCCCCCCCCCACCATCTCAACAGGGTGTTTTCACACCTCTAGTTTGAAAAAAGTCAGGAAAGAGGGTGAGTCCAGCTTTGTTTACGTGGGAGTGTCGAGTGGCGAAAGAGGGAAGGGTTTGCATGAAAAGGGGAGTTTCATTACGTGTACTACAGCTGATTTTCACAGTGGCAACACAGACACAGGGGAGATAGACAGTGATTCTGAGAGCAGTTTGGAAGTGAAGGATTTGCAGTCCATAATATTGTAGTGATATTACTGTAAACTTAGTAACTAAATCATTTTGACTAAGGTATGTCATCAAAAACTGAAAGAGAACTGCTGACGATACTAACTAGCTTTGCCATCTGAATAAACATAAACAAAGAACACTGATCACACACTTACCAAATTAAAGAGACAGGACAATCAACACAAACTGGAACCACGTCTTTTTTTTTTTTTTTTTTCGCAAATCCGGATTTCACCATTTCCAGATTTGAAAATCTCTCGGGTAAAAAATGTTCCTTACAAACATGTTTTTGTCGTGTGTTAGCAGACCACTATAATCCACAAATGTTTGTCTACACGCGAGCTGTGCTCTCACTGCGGGGAAATGGAAATAAAACCTTTGTTGCAGCACATTTATAAACGCAACACTGACGACCCATGTCTCCAAATATTTCTTCTACTACTTGTTTGAATTACAGTTTGCAACGCAACGTGGCGTTTCTCTGAACATTGTTACAGGTAAAAGGAGTCTTCGAAGCTATATCATGCATATTAATGAAGTTGCAAGTTGTTCACAGTAGAGCGCTGATTGGTTCGAAACAAGTCTTTATCTTGAATTAATGAACAGATGTGCTGAAAACTCAATGATGTCACTTTGTACAAGCCGATACAGACAGCCAATCTCCACTCTGGAATTTACACAATGATCTCATTGCCGTGACATAGCTTCAAAATGTATTTTCAAATCAGAAGAACGAGTTTGCTCTAAACAACGCAAAAACAACCAATTTTCACTTTTTTGTGTAATATATCTGTCCTAATAGCAACGTGGGACATATATATGACTTTCAACATTTAAAAAAATGGGTTTTGGTGTTTTAATACACATCTGTGATCTTGGTATTTTTTATTATGCTACCAAATTTATAAAAGTAGCTTTATGGTGAATATTAATTATATCAGTTCAAGTTATGTACAAAAAAAGATACAATATTTCAATAAGTAAAGCTTTTGTGCCTCTTTAAGGAATCTGGCATTGTATTCATCTCTCACACTCCTCTGAAAAGTAGTTTTCCAAGCTCATGTGCAGTATTGGTGTTGCGTGTAATTTTAAGAGGAAGATATGAAATGACCTTGAAACTTTCAAGCTGCTAAAAGGATTTATTATCTGTTAAGAAAATAGCTTTTAGTTATTTCTGACTCTCCAGCTTGCGTTTGTTTAATATTCCAGCAGGCTATTCTTTGAGGGAAGTTGTCTTTTGTTTAGAAGATAATTCACGCCAATCAAACTCAGAAAAATGAGAGAGGGAGAGACATTCATGTTCATGTTCGTTTTTATACAAGTGTGTATGCTTTTGAGTTGTCCATAATAGATGATGTGATATAAAGTGTTTAAAAATTAGCTAGTCTAATTTAAACAATAAATTAAATTATTAATTACTAATCCATTAAGAACTAATCTAAAATATCTGGAATCAAATGGAATCAAATAGAATTATATTATACTGATTAGTTTGAGGTAGACTTAAAAAAAAGAATGGTTCCTATTATGAGATGTAATGATAAATGAGCAATTCCATGCAAATGTCAACTTTGCCATAAAAATAATAAAGTTTTCACCAAAATAGCTAAACTATTTCTAAGTTTTTAGTTTAGGCTGGTATTTGACAGTAATGTAAAAATACTTTAAAATGTCTTTGTCAGTGTTTTCAAACAATTATATTTAATTTACCAAAGTCACACAAGTGCAAATTTTACATCTGTCACATGCATAACGAAGACATGTCACATCCATAAAGAATCTTTTTCCTCATAAATGCAAAATTGTCAAATAAAATAAATCATGCTTGTTCTATAGAGAGACAAACTCTTATCCTTTTGATGAGCATTATTTCTTTTGGGTTGTGCAGTTTAATTCACAGAATTTCCTCAAAGTGTGTTGCACACTGTAAACTCGCAGACTTTATCCATTATGTCATATTATTTCTTGCAATTAAACCATAAAATGTTTACAGATTGATATTTTTCTGGTCCCATAACTTTGTGGTTAGTTGTTTTGGGAAATTTAAATGGATGTTTTAATATAATGTTTACATGTACTTTTTCTCTGAGTTTTTATTGCAAATGTCACATCCATAACACTGGAATTGCTCAAATATGATTTAAAATTTCATTAAAACAACATACCCATTCCAAACCTACATTACATTTCAGTTGATTGGTGATGAATACAGTGCAAAAAAATGTTGTTATACAAGAACTGTTCAAGTGAAACATTCAAAACAATACAAAACAGACGAGCTTGAGGCTATGCATCGACTCTCAGGTCATGTCTTGAGGGTAAACATCAGTATAAGATTTCACAGCATTCGAGCAAAACGTGCCGCCCCCATGGTCCCGGGGCCTTGTTATCATCCCCCCATCCCCAGCAATCTGCCTGATTTCACAGCTTCACCAAATCAGCTCATATTCTGTGCATTTTCCCTCCCTGTCATTCACACCGCTCTGAAAAGTCTAATCATGGTGAATAGCCAATCAGTGTATTACTAACAACAGCATTCATTTGGCCGCGGCGCACGGTCTCATCCAGACGCATGTGAAAAGGAACTTTGTGTCAGCCGTTGTGTAGCTCTTTATTTAGGACTGAGCTAAAAATGATTCGTTCTTTTGCAAAATGCATCAATGTGTTGACATATCAGACCCCATCAATAGAAAGTGATCAACACGAGTGTACAAAACATGCCATTCCGTCAGGAGAGGGGAGAGGTGGCTGCTGCTGCCGCTGCCTCCGGAAATGGGAGATAGCATTGCTTTGCTTGACAGTTGTGGATATTGGATATTTCAAACTGTCAAAGAGTTTTCACATTCTCTCTTGCTCTTTATTTTGCCTTTCTCACTCTTTTCTTGCATTCCGTCTCTGTATGAATGTATTTTCTGTTTTATGCTATACACTATATGAGCACAATATACCATTTCAGCATCGATATTGCAATGTGTGCACCCCAATAGTCACTAGAGTTTAGATTCTCTGCCCGAGACCAGACTTGATCCACCTGATCCATGGGTCGGGCCGGTATTTCTTGCCACTATCTTCAGGCCGGGCCGTGATCAAGTCTTATTAGCTTAATTGGGAAGAGATCTGTGCCATATTTAGAAATATTATTCGAATATTTTAGCAAATTAAGTCTAAGCAACACGTGCGGGTCTACAAAGTTGCACAATACACAACACATGTCATGCGCAGTAATGCTCTAGTTCCCGAAACAGCATCGAGGAGGGTCTGTCTGCAGACTGCAAGACGAGGGTAACATGAAGAGGCCTTAGGGGCATAACTTGTAATAGTTTGAGGTGTAACTTGACGTTATAGACCCACATGTTAAAACTATGTTGTCGGCAAGATGGCACTGTACATGAGGTATTAAAGTAATGAATGAATAATTTCAAATAAAATATGGACTTTAGAGAGCAACCATAAATCAACATAAAATTACATTTGTGATATAGCAAAATCTGCGATTGTCTTGCACATCATGTGATCAAAGTAGACGCGATCGGCAGTAAATCTATTCCAAAAGGCAAATCATATAGAACAATCAAATATGCCCTGAAGAAACCCAGGAAATACCAGTCTATGGGAAATCTCTATATTTCTATGGTAAATAGCATTTGTGAAATAAACAGAAGCTTAATCTGCTTTCATTTCATTCAAAGGGAAAAATAAACATGACCACAACATATGGTTTATATGAGTTCTGATTTTCCTGATAATAAAGTATGTTTACTTAAGTATGATCATTTATGGTGTGCTACAAAAGGCAGACCCAGGATGGCATATTGGGCCTTAGTAACATCCTCATTAATACATTATTACCATATTAATAAAGCTCATTAAGTTATGAAGATTTTAGGTCCATTAGTCAATATTATTGAAGCAAACCTGGATTTATTAATTTTTTTTTTTTAATCTGATGATTTATATCAAGGTTTCTGAAGCCATTTTAGGTTTAAAAGCATTATGATGAATTATTCAGTGGGTTTCCATGAACTCTTCCAGTACTATTCAGGATTAAAACTCTGAGTTCATGACTAATCAAAAGTGGAGAGCTCGAGAGAATGAATTAAAATCACTTGATATCTTAAAATAAAGTCTTCCATTTTCACTTCAGTGAAGACCATCAAATAGCTATGATATATTGTACCTTTTCATCATGTTAGGCTGAAAATGAATGCATGCTAATGCATTACACGCAGACAAAGGATTTATAAAAAACATATACTCTCTAAAAGCAGCAGAAGCTTAAAGCACTAAATTAGCTTTGCTATCTTCCGTAATAAGAATATGGCAAGGTAACATGAATTGTTGAAGCGCTGTACTAATCTCAGTAAGATAATTCTTTTGTTTTCGAATGTTTGAGGACAATTCATGAGAACAAAAGAAAGCAAAAACAACTAATTGGTCTTCTGTTTTGGCAGAAACATTTTATTTTGTGAAGAAAATGGAAGCATATTTGTTTTTCAGTCTCTTTAGTTTTTTCCCTCATTGTCTCAGAGCTCTTATCTGTCATACAGACTTGAATAATTACTGAAATGAGCAGACTGCACAACAGAATATCTGCTTATTTCCTCATTTAGTACAGGCAGCAAAATTGGGTATATATAAAGAAACGGTTTGGCTTTTTTAAATAATTAAATTCTCTTTTTTGAAGCTGCATTCTGGATCAGGATTCACTCTGATAGCGTCTCATAGGCAGATTTTAACTATGTATAAGTTGATTCTCAGGTCACTGAATAGTATTGAGCATTTAAATCGTGTTTTATCACAGTGCAAATTCAACCTGACACCATGTAAATTAGTCATCAGTGAACATTCACACCCCACACTACCTCATTTTACGTCAGTCTGGCTTCTTCTCTGCCTGCTCTCCATGCATGAAGGCACACAGGAGCTAAAGTCTCTGACCGTCCCTCTGTCACAGCTGCTTAGAGGAGCAAGAGGTGACGAACCACCACAATCCACCTTAAATGCTCTTAGGCTGTGTTTACTCTAGTGTGTGGTTTTAAAATGCACCGTTTTGCTACTGTTGTGCCTAGCATACAAGCTACTCTGAAATTTCTGACCCTTATACTGTACTTTTTTTTTTCTGACCCTTATACTGTACTGCTGTTTTTAAATTTAGCATATTTTTTGATTCCCAAAAAACACTGTTGTTGTGTAAACGAACATGCAAAACATATAAAAATTTTCCCATTTTTGGATGAAAGGAATAATTAGCAAAAGCTTTTAGAAATTCTTCGGAACCTGCTGTAGTTTGAAAACTCAGTTGTGTGTTTCATTTCAGTGATGCGTACAACAAAGTTCAAGTTCATCTATGTGTTGTTTTTATTCAAAAATGCCTCTGTTTAGTTTTTATTTTAAAGATGCACAAATAAAAACAAACCCGTTACAGCTTTGAGCTCTTACTTGAACTCTTACAATAGTTGTATGGTCAACTATGAAACATATTTTGTTTGTGTTATGACAAAAACATCGTGGATCAGGATCATGCCTGAACCTCTCGCACACACACAATTTACAATAGCATTGCTAACTTGACATTATAGCCTGCAGTAAACAAACATACACATGTACATCAAATCTTACATTACACAGTTTAATGCTTCATTCACACAATCATTTTTTTTTTGTTTTAAAATAAGCTTCTCCTGCTCACCAAGGCTGCATTTATTTAATCAAAAATACAGTACAAATTGTAAAATTATTAAATGTTATTGCACTATAAAATAACTGTTCAAAAGTAGTTTATAATTGAATAATTTTCAGCTTCATTTCTCCAGTCTTCAGTCACACGATCCTTCAGAAATCCCTCTAATGTTAATCAATATTATTGTTATTATTATTGTTAATATTTCTAATAACAATAGTAATAAATGCAATAATGACGGTAGTAATAATTTTATTTGAAACTACATACAATAAGAAAGCAGTTATTTAAAAAGTTTATAAATATTTAGTAGTTTAACTTTATTTAAAATTCAATAAATACCAGCTTGATGAAAAGATTAATTAAAAAAAAATAAAATAAATTAATAAAACTGACCCTAAACTATTGACCTGTAGTGTATTTCCACAAAAGCGGCCAAAACTGCTGTATTACTTATGTCAGCTCAGTCTTTGGAATATCTCCTTGTTAGTAAACTATACCTGTAGAAAAGTGACCTTGCGCTGTCGGTGGGTGGGCATTATTATTTGCCCTACAACTTTTGGTTGTTTTTGTGAAGTAAATCCATAATTTACTGACAAATGATGATATTTTACGCACATATTGGATCACAAGGAAAGTAACTACCTTTGCTTCTATAAGAAAAATATTTGCAATGTAACATTTGGTTATTAAACTATTTTGAAACAAGAGAGATTGTTTCAATTTGTTTACCATAAAGCCCATTGTAATTTGTGCTCGATTTGTTAATTGTAAATGCATATTTTCCGATGTTTCTTTAGTTCAATATAATTTATATTGATCCTATAACATGTGTTTTATATAATATTGGTATATGAAATTTTAACTATAATTTTTAGAGGTGTGAACCTACACTGGTCTTATGGTTCGATTATGATTATCATGTCACCGATTTGGTTCAATTCGATATCTCGGTGCATCACAGTGCATTGACGATGCTTAACAATCACAGTTTTATATTTTCTTAACAGCACAACAATTCTTGTATTAAAATGTTTAAATATGTTTATATTTAAAAACTATTTGTAATACAATTTTGTCCTTTAATACAAAGTCAGATATATAAACTGTACCTTTAAACAACACAAGCATTTATAGCAAATAAACAAATATAAATATCCTAAAATGCTTTCTGAGCCTTGTCTACCAAGATCTTACACACGCTCAACAGAAAGGGCTGTGATTGGCTCTTACACGCTGCGCTTTTCACAGATAAGTGACACTGATAAATGGCAGCAATCCTTGAAAGACACTGTGGAGGAAACTCTGCAGACACGCGCTCATGTCTGTATCCAGAAGTATTGCTGTAACAGCCGAGAGGAGAGGAAAAGTCACATTGAGAGAGAGAGAGAGAGAGAGAGAGAGAGAGAGAGAGAAATAGTTTACTTTCATTCTCTCAATCGCAGTGAAAAACTAACTGTACTCTCTCTCTCTCTCTCTCTCTCTCTCTCTCTCTCTCTCTCTCTCTCTCTCTCTCTCTCTCTCTCTCTCTCTCTCTCTCTCAAAAAAAAAAATAAATAAATAAAAAATTTACTAATGCTTAGCTTCTTAGACTTTACACACCTGAAACTTGTCTATAGCACTTGTTCACTGCTGCTCTTATAGTTGTGTAAATTGCTTCCTTGTCCTCATTTGTAAGTCGCTTTGGATAAAAGAGTCTGCTAAATGACTAAATGTAAATGTAAATGTAAATAGGGCTTCTGCTGTAAGTGTCAGTGAAAGACTGTCCAGCAAACACACACGCAGTGAAATTGTGCAGTTTCTGTGTTTTTAAGTAGTTGGAGCGTTTTAAAGGAGCGTTGGCCTCCCTCGCCATAGTAAGCAACGGCGACATAGCGCATATGAGATAAATGACGTCAGTACATAATAACCAGTTATGATTATTACTAACCCAATACCGAATTGTCCGCGTCTGCATCGCGGTGCACCGAAGAAACAATTAATTTTGACACCACTAATAATTTTATAGTAGTATTTTGTGTTCTAAATTTGAAGATTTTAATTATTTGCCATCAACATTTTTCTCTCAATGCAATTTAATAACCTGCTGTTTGTATCAAATGGACTAATAATAATAGTAAGAACAAAATTGTAAATAAATAATAATAAATAAATTGTTTCCCAGTGCTGGGTTTCAGCTGGAAGGGCATCTGCTGTGCAAAACATATGCTGGATAAATTGGCGGTTCATCCCGCTGTGGCGGCCCCAGATTAATAAAGGGACTAAGCCGAAAAGAAAATGAATGAATGAATGAATGAATGAATGAATGAATAAATAAATTGTGTATGTTTTTTGTTTGTTTTGGATAATGTGATCGTAGATCTTTTTCTGAAATATGACGTCCGGTAAGGATCGTTTTCAGTTGTGTGAGTGTAAAATTAACCTTAGCTCTCACTCACAGGTCTTCTACATTTTTTCAGATCACAAGTGCTGGCAGTTTTAGAAACATTCCTAAGCAAAAGAGAGGGCCTTGATCTGATGAAACTGCGCTGTTACACCACCGTTTCTGTAGTATAATCTACGCCAATCACCATCATTCCTGCTTTCCTCACTTCTAAAATTTTAAATGAACCATAAAACGACAAGGAAGAGAGCACAGTAGGGAAGCAGCGAGAGAGAGTCTGCATAAGAAAGACAAGAAATATGGAAAATGTGGCGTAGCGTTTAGCATATGTGCCCGTAAGTGATGTGGAGCTCATACAAGTAATTCAGAGTTAAAAGCAACCTGCTTTGCTTCAATTTTACTAAACCAAATCCTCCTCTCCAAAGATAACACATATGAATATTATGAATATAAACAAACAACATAATTTTACAACTTCATTTAATTTTTTTCATCAAAAATACTTACTTAAAAAGATTATTTTATTTTAAAAAAAAATCAATTAGGCAATATTTCCCAGTGTTACTATATATATATATATATATATATATATATATATATATATATATATATATATATATATATAGTAACACTGGGAAATATATATGTGTATATATATGTATATATATGTATATATGTATATATATGTATATATATGTATATATATATATGTATATATATGTATATGTGTATGTGTGTATATATGTATATATATATATATATATATATATATATATATATATATATATATATATATATATATATATATATATATATATATATGTATATATGTATATATGTATATGTATATTTTTTCATATTTTAAAAAAGATTCTTTGATGAACCAAAAGAATCATGAATGAATGAATATAATAATATAAAATAAATTCTATAAAATAAAATAACATTAAAACATTAGTAACGTGTTTACTGATGCTTGCTTAAGTTTAAGGTTTTCTATGTTTGTATGCGTGCTTGCATGTGTGACCATTTTATGGTTATTAAGGTTTTTGTTAGTTATCTGGATTTGGTTTTTTAGATCTTTACAATGAGCTCATGCCATTGGTCCATGAGCATTTCCTGCTTGTTGTCAAACTATTTTATAACTGTCACAAGGGAATTCAATCATAACTTACACTACTTGACAAAGTCTTGTCGTCGATTCCAGTTGTTAGAGCAAAAAATAATGACGACTTCTAGTTGATCATTTGAAAAAAGTGTGTGCAAAATATAGATTTTTCCAATGAATCATCTGTTAAACTGCATCCCAATCATCAAAAATACTGCAGAAGACCTATTGGAACCCGCATGGAACCAAGATTCATACAGAAATCAGTCAAGTTTGGTGAAGGAAAAATCATGGTTTGTGGTTACATTCAGTAAGGGGGTGTGCGAGAGATCTGCAGAGTAGATGGCAACATCAACAGCCTGAGGAATCAAGACATTTGTGCTGCCCATTACATTACAAACCACAGGAGAGGGCAAATTATTCAGCAGGATAACACTCCTTCTCATACTTCAGCCTCCACATCAAAGTTCTTGAAAGCAAAGAAGGTCAAGGTGCTTCAGGATTGGCCTGCCCAATCACCAGACCATGAGCGTTATTAAGCATGTCTGGGGTAAGATAAAGAAAGAAGCATTGAAGCTGATGTATGGATGCAGTCATCCGAGCTCATGGGAGTCATACACAATAGTAATTATTTTTCCACTGCACCATGACTTTGTATTCTATACTGTACATTATTTCTATTAAGTGACAAGACTTTTGTCCAAGCAAAGTCAGACCTTACTGCCTAATTAAATAATTAAAAATCAAGGCATGATCATACTTTATTTTGGTAATCTAGTGGCCTTTGCCTTTCGTATTAGCCACTTCTGATACCAAATGATCAACTAGAAGTCAAGTTATTATTTGTTGTTCCTAAAACTTGGGTAGGCAACAAGACTTTTGTCAGGTAGTGTAATGTTTAAACAGCTGCCATGTCATTATTGATCAATATGTGGCTTGTTTTGTATTCTCGGAAGCTATAGAAATTGGAAAAAAATGTAAAACTGGAAATACGTTGGGACCATTGTTTTTGTTTACATCCCTCAAAATGCTCTATATATGTATTTTGAATGATGTATTCATTAATTTCAAGTAAGAATATTATCATTTACAATGTTTATTCACAAAAAAATGAGCATAGGTCGAAATAAAAAAAGATATTGCAAGAAAATATGTACAGTATGTGTGGGTTTTTATACTATAGTGTATAGTATATGTACAGTTGCAATCAGAATTATTAAACCCCCTTTGATTTATTTTTAATTATTTTTTTTTATATTTCCCAAATGATGTTTCACAGAGCAAGGACATTTTCACAGTATGTCTGATATATATTTTTTATGTCTGAAATATTTTTTCTTCTGGAGAAAGTCTTATTTGTTTTTTCAGCTAGAATAAAAGCAGTTTTAAATGTTTTAAAAAACAATTTAAGGTCATAATTATTAGCCCCTTTAAGATGTTTTTTTCTGATATTCTACAGAACAAACCCTCATTATACACTAACTTGCCTAATTACCCTAACCTGCCTAGTTAACCTAATTAACCTAATTAACCTAGTTAAGCCTTTAATGTCACTTTAAGCTGTAGAAGTGTCTTGAAAAATATCTTGTAAAATATGTTTTACTGCCATCATGGCAAAAATAGAATAAATCAGTTAGAGATGTGTTGTAAAATCTCTTCGTTAAACAGAAATTAGGGGAAAAAATAAACAGGGAGCTAACAATTCAGAGGGTTTAGTACTAATCTTGATTGCAACTGTACGTTTGTTGTAAAAAAATTATTATTATTTTAAATTCTATATAAGAATTTTACTTGCATTACTATATATTTTATTTTACTATATATAGCTATATATAGTTTATATATGTAACTTTTTTCGAGTGCCTCTCAGTTTTTGATTGGACTTTGGCGCCCTGGCATTTCTGTGACATTGAAATCCCTTCTGACACATAAGATTACAGAGGTTGTCTTAGTCGAGAATGAAAGTGTCCATTAACTCTCTCTTTCATTGCTGTCTAGGAGTAATAATAAATATTAAAGAGATTTGTGACTTTTATTTGTGCCTCTCCCTTCTATCCTCGACTGTCTCCAATAAAAAACGAAACCCAAGAAGAGAGGGATTCATGAAGGGCTTGTGGGTTTGCTGTAAGCGCTGCGGCTCTGCGGTTGAAAACAGTTTATTTTCAGTGGCAGGAGAGTTATTGAACTGTTTCTAATCCAGCTCTGAAGCTAAATGAGTGCAGACGAGAGCGGCTGAAACAGAACAGAGTAAATCCTTTTGTGCCGGCGCTGGGAGGAGCAGAGAGAGGAGGTCGTGCCGGATGGATTCTGTCCTCCTCTTCTTGTATTTTTTTTTTTTAAGACGGCTCTAAATTATTCAAATTGTTGCTGCAGTATGGCTACCGTTTGCTATTTATGGCAACTGCGGGTGTCAGGAAGCCCCCTTCAGGGTTTCACTATGAAGCAATCCGAGGCCACACCAAACATCTTTAGGAACACGGACCATTGTGGAAAATTGACATGGTTTTGAAGTATTGGGAATATTTGTTATATTTGATATACAGTGAGTGAATGTGTTTACTGTAATGTTTTTAGTATGTTATAATGGTTAATATTCAATTTTTGTACTCTTTAAAACAATACACAGCAATGATAAAGAAATCTTAAGTCCTCTGCTGCCATCTAGTGCCAAGTAGAGGAGTTGTTAAGCTGCTGTGGTGGTCAAGCCATGAAAATAGAGGACGTTTTAAGGACACTTGCAGTTTTCTGGGTATTTGTGGTGTTTGGTGCTATGCATATGCAAAAATGTGGTTCATTTCTAAGACTGATCATACATACAGGTTGTGTTTTAACAATACAACATTTCTCTATTTATGTATGGGTCAAAGATAAATAGAGCTTTCAAGCATTAAACAATAAAAGTGTACACATTTCCCCTTCATACTTTAGAATATGTCCGGTTTTCTTCAGAGCCAAAAATGACTCCTACTAGTTTACCGCGATTTCCATTTAACATCCACTAAAATGTCATTTGATGAAATATTAAAACACTTAAGGATCATTTTGTGCTGTTTAATCTTTACATAAATGTATCTGTTGTGCTTAATGATGATTTCTCACAATTAGTGATGTTATTTGAAACTTTAAGAAGAATTTTTACTAGCAGTGATGACTTCTACAGTCACTTTTGTACATTTAGCTGATACTGATAATAAATGGGAAGTCTCATATTTGACCCATTTGAAAATGTGTTTTGTGAGAGTTTAAAGGGATCTTTTATCCAAATCTGAAAATTGTGTCATCATTTACACTTGACTTGATCATAACCAGTTTGATTTTTATTATTTTTGTTATTATTTTTGTTAGAAAAGAGTGTTAGAAACCGGTAACCATTGACTTGCATTTTTTTTTTTTTTTTCTACTATGGATGTGAATGGTGACAGGTTTACAATATATCATATTTTGTGTTCAACAAATACAAAAGGGTGAGTAAATGATGACAGAATTTTCATTTTTGGATGTACTTTTGCTTTAAGAAAAATCATAGATTTAGTTTTTCAGACTGATGAATGTAGTCCCAAACCCCTTTAGATGACGTTAGTCTTATTCAATCTTTTGTTTTATTTATGAATAACTTTACTGCTTCACATGCAGACCAAAGGCTTGTAAAAAGACATTGATTCAAAGGTATAGTCACATTTAAGATTCTCTTTTAGGTTTGTTCATGATTTATCAGTTGTTTGATTGCAAATAACCCCAAAAAAAACAAATCCCTTATGATAAAATAATGCTCATTGAGAGTGACCCTTTTTCATGGATAAGTACATGTAATGTTTCTGTCTTGTTGGAGACTGCATTAACATCATCTGGGTTGTTTGCTCTACACCTGTAATGCATGAGTTAGCATGCATATGATTGCGTGGGTGTGACCACCTGCAAGACCACCAGTGTAATTACAAACTCAGTGATTTGCATTTAGTTAAATGTTTTATTTTAGTTTTCAGGTCCTTTTTTTTCTCTACAGAAGCGCATATTAATGCAAGTCAGGTCAAGTCATAATTTCTATAGCACTTTTTACAATGTCTATTGTCTCATTGCAGCTTTACATACAGTAGATGGAAAATATATATATATATATAAAAAAGCCATAATATTTCAGCTTTTGGAACATATTCATCATATCAGGCAGACAGGAGAGCAGTGGTAGAATGCTGAATATATGTGACTGGAGTGGAGAGCTCTTTAGTGGTTATTTACACCATGTATATTAACTAATGTCCCTCAGTTTAAGATTAGACAAGTTTGCATGCACACTTTTTGTTTTGGGAATTAGTTAACTGCAACGGATGAATCCGAGCATAGTGTTTATATAAATTCTGAATAAAATGATTGGGTTGACGTGTGTGTTTTTTGCACAAGCTTTACAGTATTTCAGATTTTCTTTTAGGCATGCACACTGTTTAAACATACTAAGCATCCTACTTTTCTTTTAAAAAAGCAGACTTAATACATATAGAACAGGACTATTTTATTAAACAAACAAAACTGGCTTATGCTATTGATCTTATTTGCATGTCATTGCTGTCTCTACATGGGTTGCGCATTTGCATTTTTGCTCTTTGTATTTTGCAAATGGTGAAATTTCACTTGGCAGTTATAGTGAGAATGCTGCAAACAGAAGCTCAGTTTTACTTGGATAGAAAGTTTGTGAAGGGATACAAATTATTATTGTTAATAGTATTTAAGACTAGTACAGACTGCTAGGATGCATATAAATATAATGTATGGCTCTACACCTCCCAATAATAGGTCTTTAGAGTGATGGCATTATAAAGTTTAGTTTTATGATGAAAGCACTTTAACTGTGTCCTAGGCAAAGCAGTGCAGTAGACCTACAAAATTAAATTGCAGAGGATCAATGGATAATTATGATGAGTATATTTGTGTACATAATCACAGCAAAACAACAGAAGATACATAGCATAAATATTGCTGTGAAAAATGTGCAGTAAAATCAGTCATTTTAAGCCACAAGAAATTTTACATATTTCCTCTGAAATATTCCGCGAAATCTGGGATATGCTATGGTGATTGTACAGGAAGAATAGAGTAACGTTATTATTTCTGGTCTCTTGGTGTCATCTTAGTGAGCTTTTATGACATTGCATGCATGCATAGTAAGAATCATTTTGGATTATCATTAAATCATTTTCTGTATTTCAGTGTGAACACAAAAAACTTTTAGAAAATGCTTAAGCTGTGTGTAAAGGGTGCACTTTAAAACAAAAACACTATTTTCAAATGTTTACTGCTTAGGCATATTGCTTATATGTAGTATATGTTTATATATAGTTTATGCATACAATTTTAAAGGGGTAGTTCACCCAAAATTCTCACCCTTGTAAGTTATTTTAAAGAAACTGGTAGCATCGAATCTGGGATAATAGAAAAAAGGTTACTGGTTTCCAACATACTTTATAATATCTTTTTTTGTGTTGAACAAAAATCAATAACTCAATTCGGAACAAGTTGAGGATGAATAAATGATAACAGAATTTAATTTTTTGAGTGATCTATACCCCTTAAAAGTCTGTGTGAACTGGAAGTTGCTGAGACTTTTATTTCAGTATGTTGATGTACTTAAAACTGAATTAAAATATATTGAGTGGGGGGGTGGGACTTTCTTTTTAAGCATCATTCTCTTAAAACTTATGGTGAGATGGGCGTGGTTAAGAATATTGTGGCTGAAGCCGTCAAACTGACATCATCAGCGAGGGACCGACATAAAGAAGCAAATGGTCGGACTTTGATTGAAGCAATGTTAATTTTAACAGTAAGCCTAGATTTAGTTTTAGTCTTTCTCTTTTGTCTAAAATTCCATTTTAGTTTTAGTCATATTTTAGCCCTCTAAATCATTTTAGTTTTAGTCTAGTTTTAGTTTATTAAATCTACTATTGAGTAAGTTAACTAAAACATATTTGGTTTAAATTAAATGTAATTGAATTAAAATATTGTATACATTTAGTTATACAAAATATTCTAGTCTCATAGCCTCATTGAAACACACCAATTCTGTATAATTGATTTTTTTCAAAAAACATCCCTCACTCACATTTTTGTCTCAGTTTTATTAGTCAACAAAAATGTCAGTATATTTTTATTGTAGTTGTCGTCATCATTAATTAATTTTTATTTAGTTTTTGCCTTGTTTTGTTTCTAACACCTGATTGAAGATTACCAAAAATAAATGATAAATAAAAAAAAATCAGTGGATTAACTTGCACAGATGAATTCTTCACCAAAAGAATAACAGTATACACTAGCAAAGTAACCATTGCAAATTTTGATCTATCACGGACTCTAATAACACATACACAACATGTCTGATAGGACATCTTTAGAAATGATTTCAGATTTACATTGAGCAGCTGGGTGTCCTACTGCACAAATCTGTCTCTTTATGTCTTCATTTGGCACAACAGGAGCTGATAAAGGTTAAGAGTGTAACCGGACAGCAACTACAGCGACAGCAGATGCTCTTTTTTGTGTGGCACTGCTCAGCAAATGTTCTCTGCCTCACAGGAGAGACATGGACAGTTGAATTGCATTAATGTTCTTGTCATCTTCAGTTTAGAGTTCGCTGTCTGCCGTGGAGCAGCGGGAAGACTGACAATTTAATGAACATTGATTGCCTTTTATGGATGATATTTCTCTCATTATGTCATTGAGACAGAACTCAGTACAGGTCAGTCTGATCCCTGTGTGCTGCACAAATGATGATGATGGTGATGATGATGATGGATCATATCGCAGATACACCTTAATTAAACAGCCCGCGTTCACTCAGTGGAAGAAGCTAAATCAATACATTTGTATTGCAGAGCGCCGGCCATGTAGGTTAATAATCACAGTGTGATGACATAAATGTGTTGCTGGTGCCTCAGGAAAGGCTATAACTTGAGGAAGGAGGAGCATTTAGGGTCCATTTTCATTTTAATTTTTATTTATTTTAGTTTTTATATATAACAAGAAACTATAATAATTGTCTGTGAAATGTCTGTGAAACTAAATTGCCATGTTATTATTTACTTAAATTGTGTGTGTTGCAGTTGCTTTTACAAACAGCAGACAGTTTTTACATTTATTTATTTTGACACTTTATATACACTACCGGTCAAATGTTCCTAAATGTTTTAAAATAAGCTTCTCCTGCTTACCAAGGCTGCATTTATTTAATCAAAATTACAGTACAAATTGTGAAATGTTATTGCACTTTAAAATAACTGGTCAAAAGTAATTTATAATTTAATTTAATCATTTATTCCAATGATTTTAAAGATAAATTTTCAGCTGCATTACTTCAGTCTTTAGGGTCACATGATTCTTCAGAAATCACTCTAATTCATTCATACCTTTATTCATTTTCTTTTCAGCTTAGTCCCTTTATTAATTCGGGGTCGCCACAGCAGAATGAACCGCCAACTTATCCAGCATGTTTTAATGCAGCGGATGCCCTTCCAGCCTCAACCCATCTTTGGGAAATATACACACACACTCATTCACACTCATACACTACGGACAATTTAGCCTACCCAATTCATCTATACCACATGTCTTTGAACTGTGGGGGGAACCGGAGCACCTGGAGCAAACCCACGCGAACGCAGGGAAAACATGCAAACTCCGCACAGAAACGATAACTGACCCAGCCGAGGCTCGAACCAGCAACCTTCTTGCTGTGAGGCGACAGCAATACCTACTGTGCCACTGCGTTGCCGAAATCACTCAATTATTTATTATTATTATTATTATTATTATTATTATTATTATTATTATTATTATTATTATTATTGTATACTATTACATTACTATTATATTAATATTACTATCAATAATAATAATAATAATAATAATGGTAATTCTAATAGAAGAAATATCGACTGGAGTAATTTATTTCATTTGAAATTACATACAATAAGTAATAAATAAGTATTTTACAATAAAACATTTTTTTTGTACATTTTAACATTTATTTAATGCCACCTTAATGAACAGAATAATTTTATTAAAAAAAAAAAAAAAAAAACTGACCCCAAACTTTTGACTGACTGGTAGTGTATGTCTTTTACATCTATTTCTTTTATTTTTTTATGCTTATTTTTTAAATAGATTTTATTTTGCATGATTTACATTCACGGTCTGGCAAGTGTCCGTTAAGACACTAAGTATACACATTTATACATTTAATTTATATAAAAATTTAAATTAAATGTATAAGGACATAATAGAAGTTCAGATTTTACATATGTAATTTTAAAATAATTATAATTATGTATTTTTCTCAACATGTTGCTACTTGTTTGCTTGAATTTTATTGTTTGATTGATTAGTTCACTTACAGTAAATTGTTTTTTAGTGTCAAAAGTTTGATTTTTGACTTATTTTGGCTTTAATTTTTCAAATAAAATTCTGCAAAATTGTGACCATAGTTAAAATAATGGATATTTTATTTTACTCGCATGCTTTAGAGCATACTTGATCAGTGTATAATTTATTACAAGTTTTCTTCTTCTTCTGTGTAATAGGTTTGGTCATTCTTACAAATTTTACTCATTGTCTATTATTCATATTTTGTACGTATACTAATAATTCATAATTTATCTTAATATTACATGTTCTCCCCGTGTTTGCATGGGCTTCCTCCAGGTGCTCTGGTTTCCCGCAGTCCAAAGACATGTGCTATAGGTGAATTGACCGTAATGTATGTGTGAATGATTGTGTTAGGATGTTTCCCAGTGCTGGGTTGCAGCTGGAAGGGCATCCGCTGTGTAAAACATATGCTAAATACGTTGGCGGTTCATTCCGCTGTGGCGACCCCTGATGAATAAAGGGACGAATTAATCAATTAATTATATGTTACACAATAAATGTTAATATACTATTTATAATATTTAACAAATAATCCATAATAACTAATCCTCCAGTTTACTTACATTAAAAATCCCAAAGAGTTATTAGTGATTTAAAGTATTTAATGCATTTATTTATTTATTCATTCATTTGTTCCCTCTCAAATAAAACTAGATAAAATGCATCATTATCCTGAAGCAATTCCATAAAAAATAGATATTAAAAATGTTAGATGTCACATGCTGGGGACAATGCTTTAAATGTGACCCATCTCCACATTTGCATATTCCCTTGATTCTGCCCAAATGCATGCAAGATCTGTTTGTGGAAGATAATACATATCCAAAAATTCAGAAGCAGTGCCGAGAGAAGACCGAAAAAAAAAAAAAAGATTCCGATTAAACATTCCATCTATTCAGTCATCAATTAGTGAGATGGAATGTCAGTTAAAGCCCTTTTATTTATTGAATTAGCCTCTCCCACGAGTAATGCTTTTTGCAGCTCATTTGACTTTCATGAACCGTGTTTCATTCGTGCATGTGATTGAATAAGTTCTGAGTTCATTATTTACATAGGGAAAACAAAAGCTGGGCTTAATTAATGTACCGAAATGTCAGATGCGTGCTGCATTTTTATCCAGCCACATAAACTGTATTAATTATCCCAGCTTAAATGAAAGAAAGAGAGCTGCGTTTTACAGGTTAATACCGTCACATGTTCTGACACTGACTTACGAGATGCGTTCAAAGCAAACGGAGGTATATCAAGTCGTTCAAGATGGCTGTTGTGTAACATTGACCAAAAAGTAAAACAGCGCCATCGTGTGAAGATGTGATTTCTCGTTCCCTCATCACATCCTCCACGGCTGTTTCTGTCCATCCGCATCAAGCCAGCGCTCAATAACCTTGATACAAAATCATTTTGATTTGCTTTCACTCGCATTTAATGGTCAGATACTGTCTCGAGGTTTAGTCCCACTTCTCTGTTTCTCTCCTCGCTGTCTTCAGCTGTGGCAGCGCGACCTGGATTTCTCTCCCACTCTCTGCTTAGTATGCCGGGTGTAAAATTAAAATTGGCGGCGGCCCCAGGGAGGATTGAAAAGCAACTAATCGCACATAATAACATATTGATCGCTGTGTAATTGTAGAGTTTGTCAGCGGTTTCCTTATGTCGATATTTAGGATGCATGCATTTAGGATGGAGTTTTCACAGCTGAGGATTAAATGAGCATCTATTGTTGGTCGTCGCTTGGAACCTGTGATCGTTTTTGATTTTGTGAAGTCTGCTGTGTGTTTTTTCGAGAAATTCATCTGAGGAACAATTATCGTGAGCATCTGATTGAGGCATTTAAAATGAGTCGAAAGTCCTAGGTTTGGTTTTAATATTATGGGTAGCGCTTCCAACTCAAAGTGTAGCAGGTGAACCATCATTTTGCCTGATTGTTTGAAATAGCTGTACTGTATAGTCCAAGTGTATGTTTGTTCAGTGAATCTTCCAAACGCTGAAATAAATGTCTGTCTAATGATTCATTTTAGAAGGTGTGTGCTATTTGAGTCCTTTGTAAATATAAGTGTCATGTAATCCCAACTAAGACAGTAATAGATTCCACTGACATAGCTACTTTATCATTTTTAAATCAGTCCAAATTGATCATTTCTGTGTTTTTGAGACTCAAGCTGTATATTTTTGCTGGAGAAATTTTAATCATGATTTATCACATCCAAAATAACAGTTTGTTTCGACATAATATGTGTGGGCATTATATATATTTTTGTTATGTGATACACATACATACATAGAAACAAAACTAAACTAAACAATTTTGTTACATAGATATTTAAATTCATAAACAATTTATCATATACAAAACATTTCCTAAAATATACGCATAATAAATATACACATTACACACACTTACATTATTATTTATTATTTTATTAGGAATACTTTATAAGAATATTCCTAATAAAATAATAAATAATAATAATTTAAGTGTGTGAATTGTGTATATATTTATTATTCATAAATAAATACATTAGAAGGTGGACTAGTATAAACATAAAATAGGGCTTTAGTGTAATTTTTATATTATTCTAATAATAATATTTTAATGTACAGTAAGTGCCCTATTTATACTACAAAATGGCGGATGGTCAGAGATGGCAAAAGTACACACTCAAGTAGAAGTACAGATACTCATGTTTAAAATTTGAAGTACTGATTACACTTTTGTACTCAAATATATCGTATCGACCGAAATTAACAAATATGTTGTGATATAAATTTTTGCCATATATATATATATATATATATATATATATATATATATATATATATATATATATATATATATATATATATATATATATATATATATATATATATATATATATATATATATATATATAGATGGATGGATGGATGGATAAATAGATAGATGGATAGATAGATAGATGGATAGATAGATAGATTTTGATGTTTGATGGTAAAGCAGTGTTTGGAAATCATTAAAATGACAGCATGTCATCCTACTGTAACCTCCGCAGGGTTCATCAAAAAATAATTAAACAAAAAATGACTGAGAAATTCGAAATTTGAAACAAAAAAAATCTTACAATATGCAAGCTAATATGTATGTATGTATGTATGTATGTATGTATTGTGGCCAGAAATAAAAAATGAATTCCTCATTCCTTTGGGCAGCCCCCCAGTCGGCCCGGACCAATTTGCTGATGCTACACCACTGCTACTAAAGTCACTACATTTTAGCTTGATGTGAGATTTTTAAATCCTGCTATAAAAACCTGCCCTCAACTGTGTCTTTTTCCTGCACCTGCACGTCTTCATGCTCTATAGTCAGAGACATTTAATGCCCAGCTGACTTTTCTAATACTTTCATACGGCGTGTTTCCCGACCCGCAGTGCAATGAATGAAAGTGAGAGAGTGAGTTTTGGAGAAAGGGCATCGCTTCATCCATCAGTGATGTGTCTTTCTGTCCGTCTGTGTGTCAGCTGGCTGAAAAGAGCAGATGTCTTCAACATTCCCCATGGCAGGAGCGATCTGTTCATTTACCTGTTGAGCTAGTTAATGGAAACCTGTGGGAGACTTGCACAGAATGTGTTAACTTAAATTTAGTCAAACGTCTCCACAGAAAGATGACTTTCCTTTTTTTGTCAGCCATCACTTTGACTGTGCAGGCTATTGGTTTTTGCTGTTTTGCAATGTTATTTAAGACTGTAAAAACACTGAAGTATATATGCTTTGTGGAAAAAAGATACATTTCTTAGCTTCTTTGGATTTAGGTTTGGGTTTGATTAAAATGTTAATATTTGGTTTATTCTATTAAGGTCTGATAATTCTTCAAATAAAAAATATTTTGTCAGAAAATGATATTTGGTGAAAATAATAGATGCTTCTATTTGTTGTGATTGAAAATGATTCCACCAGATATATATTTTTTCTAGTCTTCTGAAGTGAAAACATTATCACTGTGTTGTCTAAAAATAAATAAAAAACATGTCTGAAATCATGGCACCTTTTTTTGGTTATTATAAGTTCTGACTGACAACATTTTATTTTTATATTCGAAAGAAATGTCATGTAGTTTGCGGGATAAAATAAATATCTACAACAATAAATACTCAAGCACATAAATGTGGTCTTTTATTGTAACACTTTTAGTGAGTCTTAAATGTGTTATTTCAGAACAAATAAAAATAATAAAGGAAAAGTAATTGACAGTTTGACCCAAATAATGAAAACTTGCTGTTAAATTACTCCCCCTTAGACCATTCAATATTTATGTAACTTTTTCCCCTTTAGTAGAGCATTTAAGTACATTTTAGCTGAAACTGGTGATTCATAAAAATAAATAGATATCAAACAGACAAAACAATATGGATATCTTATGAAATCGAGACCAGGCAACGTTTTTCCAATCTTCTATTGTCCAATTTGGTGAGCCTGTGCAAATTGTAGCCTCAGTTTCCTGTTCTTAGCTGACAGGAGTGGCACCCGGTGTGGTCTTCTGCTACTGTAGCCCATCCGCCTCAAGGTTGGACGTGTTGTGCATTTAGAGATGCTCTTCTGCATACCTCAGTTGTAACGAGTGGTTACTTGAGTTTCTGTTGCCTTTCTATCAGCTCGAACTAGTCTGGCCATTCTCCTCTGACCTCTGGCATCCACAAGGCATTTACACCCACAGAACCGCCGGTATT
Organism: Danio aesculapii; assembly: GCF_903798145.1. Taxonomy (NCBI): domain Eukaryota; kingdom Metazoa; phylum Chordata; class Actinopteri; order Cypriniformes; family Danionidae; genus Danio; species Danio aesculapii. The sequence continues at coordinate 35,567,436 of NC_079451.1, forward strand.
TTCACTGGATATTTTCTCTTTTTCAGACCATTCTCTGTAAACCCTACAGATGGTTGTGCATGAAAATCCCAGTAGAACAGCAGTTTCTGAAATACTTAGACCAGCCCGTCTGGCACCAACAAACATGCGATGTTCAAAGTCACTTAAATCACCTTTCTTTCCCATTCTGATGCACGGTTTCAATGGCAGCAGATCGTCTTGACCATGTCTACATGCATTAAGTTGCTGCCATGTGATTGGCTGATTAGAAATTTGCATTATCGAGCAGTTAGACAGGTGTACCTAATAAAGTGGCCAGTTAGTGTATATTGCGATATGAATACAATGAGACCAGATGACTTGTGATATCCACATGACATGATATATTGTGCAGCCCTAATCCTCTCACAGTATTTCCTTTTTTTCCTCTATAACTATAATGTTTGTCTATAAACCGATCTTGTGTGTTTTGTCCACAGAGGCGTCCATCTTGAGCTACGATGGCAGCATGTATATGAAAGTGGTGATGCCGACAGTGATGCACACTGAAGCGGAGGACGTTTCTCTGCGCTTCATGTCTCAGCGGGCGTACGGCCTGCTCATGGCCACCACGTCACGCGACTCCGCCGATACGCTTCGGCTAGAGCTGGACGGCAGTCGCGTCAAACTCACGGTCAACTTAGGTATTGTATAAAACCCCCTCCTTCAGGATGCAGTGCTTCTTCTTTCTCTCTTTCTCTCTCTCTTTATCTGTCTCTTTCCTTTCTCTCTCTCTTTCTGTCCATCATTCCAGAGCCACCCTCCCCGTTCATCATTACCTTCATTAATACGATATATTAAGATGTTGTTTTCTTGTTTCTCTTTATTTGCATGGTTCACCAGACATTCAATTAAGTTCCGTTTAAATTGATTGTTTTCCTTTTAAAGTAATTGACAGTAAATTGAACTCAAATTGTACTTATTAATTGATGCTAGGGCTGGGCGGTATGAACTGTAATTTAATAATAGTACTGTATGCTATAATTGTACTGTAGATTTAATACACTATGTAATATACTACAATAAAGTTATTTATTAGTAATACTGAATAAAATAGTATTTTATTATGTCATTTATTTCAGAATATGACAAGATAAGCTTATTTATGGTTACTTAAGAAGAAATGTATTTACCTTGGAATGGTTCTCAAATTTGTGTTCACTTAATAATTCACATATTATTATATTATGTAATGTTTTGTTTATTAAAGATGTGTGTGTATTTGGTGACGTTTTATTTAGAAAACCTGATCCCCCTTATAATTCTTGTGATATGGAATGCAAAATAAAAAATAAAGCTCAATAGACCCTGTTACGGTCCCTAATTTAAATACGACTAGTGATCCTGAGACGACATATAACATAAATAAAACAACGGACATAGTGCTTCAACTAAATTATTTATAACATAACCAGAAAAACAATCCAAAATGACAAGAGATGGGGAGCCCAACAACATAATAAATAACAACCAAACAAACTTAAAACAGGTTTGAACTCCCCACTCCAAACAAATATCAACAGGAAAGTATAAAGGTGAACACAACAAAAAAGCTGTCAAAAACTGTGTTGGCGTGGAGGAAAAAGGGGGCGCTCTTCCGAGACCGCTTTCATCCTTTTTAAAGGCCTGATGCCACCAAATCAACCAATAGAAAACTGAAAAGGGAAAAAAAAGACAAACAAGATCAATTGAAAGTAATTATGGGCAGGAGTGAAAGCCACACCCAACAGACCCTTTTCACACATCCAGGTTTCTCAGAAACGGGAGTCGTCATAGTTAGGGAAAACTGAGAGCACAGTGAATGGGAGAATACAAAAAAATATATATTTTTTATGATCTTATTTGCTCAAATAATGACGACAACAGCCAGAGGAGAGAATAGTCAAACTGTCCTGTCCCATAGATGCTGCATTAGAAACGCCTCGGACAAGTGGTATTTCCTTTTTTTGTCATTTGAAGCAATGATGAAATACTACATACAAATATACAATATTTTATAGAATTGATTTTTTTAAAAATTCTATTTAAAAATAAAAACTTTCAAGGATTTAACCCTTTAATACCAAATACACACCAAGAAAAAATGTTTGGATTGCATTTCTTAACTCCTAATGTCGCTAGTTAACACACTGCATTTTTTTTTTCAACACATCCCATAATTTCTAAAATATCAGCATCTACCAAATTGTTGATATGTTGATTTATGGTAAAAGTACCGGACCTAATACATATACTATGAAAAATCTGAAAATTTAAGTGTAAAACCAAATTATTTAAAAAAATATTCAAAATAAAACATTTTTGAATACTAAATTAGCTTTATTTTTTGATGTATGCCATAAAATATTTGAGATTCTCATTTAACATGCTTGTTTTTTTGTTTTGTTTTTTACAATAAAACCGAAATCAAGTGTAGTAGTGCAACAGGATGTTTGTTTAATTGATTTATTTATTTATTATTTTATAACCCAAAAATACTGTGTGTGTAAGCCATTATTTAAAACTTTAACAGTCACCATGTAAAACAGTCAAAACATGGTCAACCGTTTGGTAGAGGGGCAGTCAAAGGGTTAAGAGGCTGATGACCGTAAACTCATCATAACAGGATTGTGAAAAGGGTCCATCTTAGACAAAAAATATATTAAATAAATAAATAATTTGACAGGGAGTCAGAACAACTAAAGTACAGGTTTTTAAAGTATGTAAATGCTTGGTTTTATTTATGGCAACCTGCAGGCTGTTTAAATAAATTCTAAATTAAATTGTCAAGGCATTTTTTTCAGCTACTGTGTCCAATTATTTATACAGTTGAAGTCAGAATTATTAGCTCCCCCTTGAATTATTAGCCCCCCTTTTTATTTTTTCCCTAATTTCTGTTTAACGGAGAGAAGATCTTTTCAACACATTTTTAAACATAATAGTTTTAATAACTCATTTCTAATAACTGATTTATTTTATCTTTGCCATGATGACAGCAAATAATATTTAACTAGATATTTTTCAAGACCTTCTATTCAGCTTAAAGTGACATTTAAAGGCTTAACTAGGTTAATTAGGTTAACAAGGCAGGTTAGGGTAATTAGGCAAGTTATTGTATAATGAGGGTTTGTTCTGTAGACTATCAAAAAAATAGCTTAAAGGGGCTAATAATTTTGACCTTAAATTTTTTTTTATTATTAAAAACTGCTTTTATTCTAGCAGAAATAAAACAAATAAAACTTTCTTCAGAAAAAAATATTATAGGACATACTGTGAAAATTTCCTTGCTCTGTTAAACATCACTTGGGATATATTTTAAAAAGGTGGGCTAATAATTCTGACTTCAACTGTATATACATTTTCATTTTAAAGGATTGATCAAAACTTTCATTTTTCTAAAATCTTTTTACTGTATTTTTTATTAACTGTAATATTGTGCTATAAAATGATCTGCTTGGTATAGAGTATAAAACCACCATACCACCCAGACCTACCTGACACAATGTTTGGTGCATCTTTTGAATATAAAAACCATGATCATTGTCATAGTAAAGCCAAAAACTCTTTCGAGACAGTCACAGCACTGCACAACAGCATAACATTTTTATTTACTTGTTTGTTTGATATACTGACTATTGAAATGATGCTTAATCATTGTCTTAGATTTTTTTTTTATGATTGCAAACCCCTCCCAAGTGTTGTGACTTTCTGATTGTCAACTTAACACTAATTCCTGTCATATTTTCAGTAACTCTTTTTCTGGCAAACCTCACGTTCTGTCTCGGTTGGTTCCATTCGTACCACATTTGTGCTTTGGTTGGTATTTCCTTTCTGTTACATCACATCCTTTAAACCACGGTCACCTCTCCCTCCCACTTCTCCCGTTCTCTGACACACACATTCTCCATGCTTTGTCAAAAGATGGTATTCACCCCTTCAAAGGCCCTTAGCCTGCGGCCCGGTCGGCAAACAGCCCGAGAACAGAGCTCTCAGCTTCACCTGCAGCTGGTAGCACCTCTCAATCCTCGACACTACACCATTTCTGCTAGACCAGAGATCAGACAGAATAACTGCTCATTAAGTCACTGTGTCATCATTAAAGGAAGTGACATAACTCGCACCTCACTGCAGGAAACAGCCTGAGGTTTGACAGTAGAACTAATGGTCTGCGACAGCTCGGCCCTAGTAGAGATGAACACACGCTGTAAACATACTGAAAGAGACGAGAACCACCGCATACACTGAGAACTCATCCGGAAATCAGTCTGTCAGATGTAAACCACACATACATTTGGTGTGTTTGTACTCTCAGTAGCTTTCAAAATGCAAGCCCTTTCACTTTTTTCACTATGCAAGTTCACAGTTGTTGGTTAGCTAGCATGTGGAGTACTAATTTTGACACGTCAGACCTCAGGAAGAAGATCTAGTTTGGAGGTACAGAGGCCACTGCATGGTGCTGGTGCTTTTTGTATCGAGGCTGTTTGCTCCCACTTTTCTGTTGCGGTTGACGACACATGGTAAATCCAGCCACACAGAACCCAACTCAGAGCATCGAAATGAGCTTATACAGTAGTAGCTGTTAGTGCTATCAAAATTGATTTACATTCAAGAAAAACTGCCCTTACACCAACTTCTTGCTAAATGCATTTAAGGCTAGCCTATTTAGCATATTTAGCTAATGAGCTGGTGCGTTTTCAATTGGGCAGATGCTCAGGTAGAAATTTTGAATGCATTTTTTGGTAAATAAAACAAAATTAAGCTGTGGGTTGAATCATCTTTGTGGTTGGTGAGCTCCAAGCGGCCATTTTATTAAGTGAAATTGCTTATATCAGTATAATCTGTTTAGCCATTTAAACAATTGGCCATTAAATTGTTGTTTACATATACATGGACATGTATAATATCTCAATCTATTTCTAATACACAGCCTTTACATTAAAACGTAATATATTTGATATATCAAAAAACAAAATGGCCGTCTCTTTGCATGTGGACGTCCCCGGAAGGGTGGAATTATTGTTTTTGGATGTCTGCAGCTGTAACCTTGAAGGATGCAATTTCATCTGTCACTTATTTTCCCCCATCTAGACTGTATCAGGATAAACTGTAACTCCAGTAAGTTAACACTCAAGTTTCATTTTGCTCCTAATGATGTTGAAAGCAATGTCTTAAGTCTTGTACCTTTTCCTCCATTTAGTCAAGGAGAGTTTGCATCTAGTTACAGGGTCAGTTGATGGATCACGATTTTGAAATGGTGGTGACTTAATAATCATGGCTGGGTTTCGACGGCCTATAATTTGCCTGTCATGTCAGTCTTTATCCAGCTCTATTAGCATCTCTTATAGAAGAGTGCTAATTTGATGGTATCTTCTAAATGACTAAGGAATGCGGAATTTCAAACTAAATTAATGCATGCGTTATTATGAGATATTACTGTGCATGTGGAAGTAGATTTTATTTGCAACCTTTTCCACTACACTAGCTGACAAAAGTCTTGTCGTCGATCCCAGTTGTAAAAGCAACAAATAATAACTTGACTTCTACTTGATCATTTGGAAAAGTTGCAGAAGGTCTTTTCAGATGAATCATCTGTTAAACTGCATCCCAATCATCACAAATACTGCAGAAGACCTAATGGAACCCGCGTGGACCCAAGATTCTCATAGAAATCAGTAAAGTTTGGTGAAGGAAAAATCATGGTTTGGGGTTACATTTAGTATGGAGGCATGCGAGAGATCTGCAGAGTGGATGGCAACATCAACAGCCTGAGGTATCAAGACATCTGTGCTGCCCATTACACTACAAACCATAGGAGAGGGAAAATTCTTTAGCAAGATAGCTCTCCTTCTCATGCTTCAGCCTCCACATCAAAATTCCTGAAAGCAAAGAAAGTCAAGGTGCTCCAGAATTGGCCTACCCAGTCACCAGACATGAACATTATTGAGCATGTCTGGGGTAAGATGAAGGAAGAGGCATTGAAGATGAATCCAAATAACATTGATGAACTTTGAAAGTCCTGCAAGATCGCTTTCTTTGCCATTCCAGATGACTTTATTAATAAGTTATTTGAGTCATTGCAGAGATGTATCGATGCAGTCGACCAAGCTCATGGGAGTCAAACACAATATTAATTATTTTTCCACTGCACCATGACTTTATATTCTATACTGTATATTATATCTGTTAAATGACAAGTCTTTTCAAAGTCAGACCTTACCGTCCTAATTAAAAATCAAGGCATGGTCATATTTTATTTTGGTGAAATAAGCGTAATCTAAAGGCCTTTGCTTTTCATATAAGCCACTTCTGATACCAAATGATCAACTAGAAGTCAAGTTATTATTTGTTTTCCTAATACTTGGATAGGTGACAAGACTTTTGTCAGGTGAATATTTGTATTTCAGGTTTTAAAGTCACATTATGAAGTCACCACATCTCAGCTCTGTGCCTAAAAATAAAGCATAATACTTTTGCATACAAAGCGCATAATTTAAAATTTTTATAGCTGAGTCTTCTTCCTGCTTATTCTTATAATATGATGTAATGTTTATTTTGCAATGCCACATTATTTATTGTACGTAAAACTACTGCATTTATCTATATGATCATTAATGTATTGCTTTAATACAGAACAAATGCTTTCAGAAACATGCACTTCAACCATTGCCTGCTGTTCTTAGAATTAAAGAGTAGAAATGTCTTTTTTTCAGTTGTACAATTAATTTAGCAATGATAGTTTATAATTTATTTATTTATTAGAAATTTTTTGCAGTTTTGGCACAGAAAAAGACTTACTCAAAAATAAGTCTTGGATCTTCTCAATGACAGTGTTCTGATGATAAACATTTTTACAAAGGAAACTAAAATGGTCATAAAAATTTTACCACTATGATTATAATAATGATTTTGCATGGAGAGGTAAGAAAACCTTATTGCAGATGTCTAATATTTGCATGTTTATAAATGGTGAATTTGTAAATGCATGGCTTCTGAATCTGCTTATAATAGAAATAAATATTATAGAACTATAATAGAAATTTGGCATATTACAAATGAAAAATAATAGTATTTTATTGAAATATAATAAAACAATTGCAGGCTCTGACTATATCCTTATGACTATACAGTTAAGTTACTGTTTGTGTCAAATATTGAGTGATGGCTTTGCAGTGCTGGAAATGCCCCAAATACTACAAAGTAAATCAGTAATCCTCAACCACACTTTCATCAGTCATTCTGATCAAGTAGCAAACAGTCACATCATGCTAGATTAGTCTCACATCCCTTTACCTGCACCAGTTCACACTTTCCATCACTGAGATTAATATAATGCCACTAATTAGAATGATGTGCTTATCAGAGCTATTAGTTCTTAAGCTCCTGTTACGAGACCTGCATTTTTAAGTGCTCTGACATTATTACCTGCATACGGCAGAAGAATCTGTGCACAAAGTCTTTGTTGGATTTATGCACCGTTGTTTCATTTTTGCTTTGAAAATATAATTGTTTCAATTGTTCTGCTCGTATTATGATGTTTTGAAATTGTGATAAGAAATAGTATTACATTTACAGTCCCAAATTTCCATTATACAGTAGGTTACAGTTCAATATGTGTTGTTTTTGATATCTCTGGTCTAATAGACATGATCAATTGTCTGAACTATGTTAGTGATGGCAGATTGCAAGCTTCGTGTTGGTCACAACACATTTGTATCAGGTGTTGAAGAAGGCTAAAGGTATTTTTTTTCTCAGGGACTAGTGATAACTGCATGCTGGTAGGTACATAACACAATTTCCCAAGAGCCAAGAGATTTTGAGGGATGTGGAGCGTGATTTTTTTTTTTTTTATAGCATGCTCTGAGCTGAATCCAAAACCACCTCACTGCTATCCTCTGTGACTACTTAACTCCTCAGATGTGTTGCATCATAAAAATATATTGCTTTCTTGTATAGTAACTTTGATTCTGACTAAAGGTGAAGCGTGTGATTATTGCATCAATGCTGTTACCAAAGGGAATTGCAAAAATAATTCTTCTTTGCTTTGCTTCTGCCATTGGTTTGAAGAGGATGTACTGTAGGCCTTTTTGTGCTTTACATATGCAGACTGATCTCAAATGTAATGTGACTGTTTTACGCTTTTGTCAGTTTAGTGGCTAATTCATATGAGTTCAGTTGTACAAAAGTCTATGATTTTTAAAAGGAGGCGTGGCACCAAACCCCACCACTAATCCCAGCTGTCATTGGAGTTTAAGCAAATCGTGCTAAAATGTATCAATGAGATCATACAAATTCATATGAATTAGCCATTAAATCAAAAAAATTACGAATTGGAGTGAGATAGCGTTGATAGTTCTAAAGTGTACTTAAAATCCTCCTGCAGTGAAGTCACTTCTTTTATACAGTAAAACTAAATTTTTTATAAACAGAGACATTTTGCTTCTTACAATGAGAGCATTCATAAGTATGCATAACTGCAATTCATGTAGCAAAAAAATATAAATGTTTGAGTGGTGAGATGCTTTTTTACTGGATTCACAATTTGACAAAAGCAACAATCACGGTAGACTTTGAGTGCATCGAATGATACAGCGGTCATAGTTAGAGGCGTAATGATATACAAGTCATGATTTCATACAAATCTCAGTACTGTACTCACACTCTTGATATTTTAAATATATATATTAAAATATGTATATATCACTTCGCGGAGTGTCACCCCAGCCAGTGCTGCTTAAGTCAGTGATTGTTGTCACTTTAAGATTAAAAAACATGCACGCAAGTTATAATTACTTCCTGTGGCTCCTGATACTGCATTGACGCCTTATGAAGCCAAACTAGTGCTGTGTGCAACAAATGAAACAATATTGGTTTATGATATTATTATTATTATTATTATTAATATAGTAATAGTTTATTACTTATTTATAGCTTGACCATGTACAGTAATGTAATGTACATCTTGTTGCCTCTCTATGGTAAAAATGCTGTATCTAAAGTGTCAACTCGCGTCTGATTTTGCGTTATAGTACATAAAGAAGGAATTGACATTTAGTTGATTTACACCTTCTAAAAACAGCAAACTGACTCTTGGATAAAACAAGCTCAATGTCCTAAATCATATCTTTTAGTCAGTGATATGCATTGTTGGTTTTTAATATTGTGATATCTCGATACTACAATGTATTGTTACACCCTTAGTCAGAAGATGTAAGACTAGTCTTAAGTCTTTAGTTTTACATCCCTAGTCATATCACACTTTGCTGCATTTTTCTAAACAAAACAACATAGTTCAACACATAATGCAAATCGACAGGTTCACCGGACTTGAACCACTGAAATGCTGCAAATTGTGAAAAAAAAACAAGCTTGCATTTCCATTTTCCTGCATTAGCATCAATATAAATGGGTCAGTGGATCGTAATGTACAGTTAACACCTCTGATTTACCATTAGTAGATATGATTGTGATTGGCTACATTGTGCAAGAATAAAAAAAAAAAAAAACTTTTGTAAATTTACATTTAGACAACATGAAAATTCAATACACACAAGACGTGCTGGAAACATTTGAAAATTTACAGTGCAAAAACACTCACTGGAGCATTTGCCAAGTCTTTATGTTCTTGCCAATATCCTGTTATTGCAGTTTTAACTGATGATACTCATGATTTTGTTTTGAACATGCTTATATGATACAGTATGATATGTGCTGATACAGTATTATATGAAAAGCTCCACCCACAAGTTGTCAGGAGTGGTTATAAAAAGAACACTTTTACATATGGATTATCTTTAAACCTATTAAAAACATCAGGTAACATTTAAACAATGTTAATAATTAATCATTTTCACCACAGGGAGTCTTTAAAAAAGCTATTTGCCTGCCTATTATAAAGAAGACAAATGAATTTATATTGTTTCGACCAAACCAAAGAATACTGTCTTTGAGTGGTATCCAGACCTTTATGAGTTTAAGCTATTTAATCACAGGGTTTTGCTTTGATTTTTGTAGAAAAATGGACACAAAATAAGCTTAACAATTTACTTTTTTATTTTCTATTTTGTTAAGGCTTTTGTTTTGTTTTTAATGTAATATTCAATAAGATCTGCACCAAACCTCTGCTTTCTCTTTTCCTGTAATTGCTAAAATAAATTGAACTCTTACTTGCCTTGCAGTAATTTTAGAATGAAATTCAATCTTCACACCGAAAGCAAAGGTTTGGTCAGAGACAATTCAGGTTGGAATTAACATGTCCTGACCGTCATTCTCAGGCAAAGGACCAGAGACACTGTATGCCGGACAAAAACTCAATGATAATGAATGGCATACTGTACGCGTGATCCGGAGGGGCAAAAACTACAAGCTAACGGTTGACGATGACGTAGCAGAAGGTACTATCCTTGGTCCTCAATCTGAAAGACAAGCACAATTCTTGATGGGCTATTATTCATATAATTAAAGCACTTGTTGGAAGACAACTAAAGAATTAACTGTGTGAAGGTTGCTAGTTTTTAAAGATGTTGTGGTTTTGATAAACTCTAGGCCATTTTTGGCAACTGCTAAGACGAACTCAAGAGTTTCACAGCAATAAAAAAACATACTTTTAGTTCAGGTTCATTGCTGCGCTGGCTTAAGTAGGACTGACTTTGAGTAACCTGTAGTTGAAGTGTCTGACTCAGTGCTTGAATAAGGGTTTTGATGTTCCACACAGCATTTGTTTCTGCCTGTACAGCAGTGCATTATTGTTTGAGGGCGTAGTATAGCAGCATTTTTTTCTTCTTGTTTTCCTTTCCAACCTGCTGTGGTTTGTAGGTCAGATGGTGGGCGATCACACCCGGTTAGAGTTCCACAACATCGAGACGGGTGTGATGACTGAGCGCCGCTTCGTCTCCATGATCCCCTCCAGCTTCATCGGTCACCTGCAGAGCCTGAAGTTCAACGGCCTGCTGTACATCGACCTGTGCAAGAACGGTGACATCGACTTCTGCGAACTCAATGCTCGCTTTGGCATGCGCTCCATCATTGCAGACCCTGTGACATTCAAGTCAAAGAGCAGTTACTTGAGTCTTGCCACCTTGCAGGCTTATACCTCCATGCACCTTTTCTTCCAGTTCAAGACGACCTCTGCGGACGGATTCATCCTCTTCAACAGCGGGGATGGAAGTGATTTCATCGCTGTAGAGCTGGTGAAAGGGTAAGTATGTTGAAAAAGTAACAACTTTGTTAATAATTTTACCTTGACAGTGAAGGTTTTTAAAAAACAAGCTGATTTTTATGGATCTTCTCAGCATTCAATAGTTGAAGTAAGCTGGAAATTTGATCTAAACTAAACTAAACTAAACTAAACTAAACTAAAATTTACACTAAAATTAATTTAGTCTGCCAAACACTATTTAAAGGTAAATTTACTTTTTAAATTTACAGTATTTAAAGGTAAAATTATTTATTTAATGCGTTGTTTGGGTAAAAGCAAACAAACAAACTATATAAACTAAAAATAAATAATCCATCATAAATCAAATGTTGTCTTGGACAAAAATAAGATTATTTTAAACTTGTTAAACCAAATTTTGAGCATTTTCCCCTGCTATAATACCTTTCCCCCTAAAATTGTGCAGTAATTGTTTTATTTGTAATATTGAATCAACCAATCCATTTCAAGATTTTCAGTATTAACTAGTAAAGTAGCTTTATTTTTGGCATTGTTGAAGTAACAAAGCTCAAGATGTATAAGCAAAACAGGGCAGCATAAATGGCATACATAGCATAAAAAACAAGTGTAATAATGATAAACTAATATATATATATATATATATATATATATATATATATATATATATATATATATATATATATATATATATATATATATATATATATATATATATATATATATATACTGTATATATATATATATATATATATATATACATAAAAGTTTACTCAATGCATATGATTTCTAAAGAACACTAACTTGGTTTTAGAGTTATTCATTAGTTATTTTTTGTTTTTGTATATTGGTTGTTGGCACTTCAGAGATATCTTTTGTATCATAATAAGCCAAAAATGAGTAATGGTTTACCTGTACCCAGGTTGCTTTATCTTGGCCTATATAAGCTTAGATGTCAAATTTCTTTTATTATTATTTTTTTTTAAAGGAGAGAAATTAAAAAAAAAAAAACATTAAGAACAGAAATCATTCATTGATATGTTTATATAAACAAATAGAGAGTGTCAGAGAATTAGGGGTTAAGCACGTAGTGGACTGAGTAGATCCATAATTATTGTAAAAAAAAGTTGAACTTTCCGCTTTGGATAGCTGTAACAGGCTCATTTATGAAAAGAGAGTGTCTATATGGACCTGCATGCCTGTTGACATGTAAAGAAAACTCAAAAACTCATGAAATTTGCTGCATTCATGTGACATATGATTGTAAACAAGTGTGCAAAGTGTTTTGTAGAGATCACACAATGGGTGGTTTCACACAATGGTAGGTCCAGTGTGTCTGCTTATTTCAGTGGTTAAGTTACCATTTTAGCCGCTAGATAGCAGCACAAGACCACTTATTGCTGCTGTCTGTGCTTTTCACAGCAAAATTAAATAAAACTGTAGAACAAAAATGCTGATTTTACACAGCTTTTCACAAATACACTTGATCTACAAATCATATGGTAGATTTGACCTTTCTGGGCAACTTTTCTCAAAGAAATCCACTGTCAATGTCAACAGTTTATTAAATAATTTATATTACATCACTAATATACATTTTTACAATCTATTGATGTAACGGTTTAGCCATAACATTTTTTTAGCTTTTGTGTCGACATTATGTCCATTTAGGATGTGTTTTAATGTCAGCCATAAATTCTGATTGATCAGCATTAAAAGTTCCTAAATGCTTGAACCACCATATGCCGCTTGCAGCTTTAATTTAATATGTTATTTCTACTTTCTCATTAATCTGACCTTCTCTTTCCCATCTTTTAGGTATATACATTATGTGTTTGATCTCGGCAATGGGCCCAATGTAATCAAAGGCAACAGTGAACGAGCTCTCCATGACAACCAGTGGCATAATGTTGTCATCACTAGAGACAACAGTAATGTCCACACGCTCAAAGTCGACGCCAAGGCAGTGAGTCAGGTCGTCAATGGCGCTAAAAATCTTGACCTTAAAGGTACGTAAACAAATATGCTTACAATTACATAATATACGAAAAACTGAAGCATTTCCCTTTGCATTTTTGAATACTTTCAATGTTGTAAAATTGATTCATTTACTCATGGGACCATGAAAATCACTAAAAACGATGTTATAGGATCAGAGGGAGGCCAAGTCAGCCTGTCTCTGGTTCCTGGGGCTCTGCACTGGGTTGTAGAAATTTCAAATTAAACTAAAACAAATGATTACAGTTTGCTAAGGCTGGCATTGAAAATTTGGAAATGTGTTTCAACTGCCAGAGCTGCGGAAAACGTAAAAAAAAAAAAGAAATAAAATAAAAATGTAATAAGTGGCCAGACCAGTAGGTGGCGACTTCCGCTCTTCGGAAAGCTAGTTTTTCAGTCCTGTAGTCTACATTTATGGTTTTACTTTATTACTTTATATTAGTTTTTACACATGGCAGTAGAATGAACACATAATGTATGCTTAGGATGCCAGCAATGATCAATCAATAATCAATTAACTGTTGAAAATCCTTTAAATCAATACACCTTGATGGTCGATTGAGGGAATTAGTCCATCCAAAAATGACAATTCTGTTAATAATTACTCACCATCATGGCATTACAATCCCTTTCATCTTCAGAACACAAATTAAGATAATTAAGATGAAATCTGAGAGCTCCCTCATCCTCCATAGACTAAAACGGTGAAGAGAAAACAGAAGCGGGACCAAAAACATTTTAAACATTTCATGTGATTTCAATGGTTCAACTGTAATCATATGAAGCTCCAAGAACACATTTGTGTGGCAAAACAAACGCTAAATAAGACTCTTTTTACTATTTTTACTCTTTAATCTTTTTACTGTTAGAAAAGTTAGCCAAAACTTACTATAAGATGACAGGATAAAATATGGAACTAACACGAACACAAACTGGCTGCCATGTTATTTTTTGAACAGTGTAACACAGGCTACTTTATCTGGTTGGTGGACATGGTTTGCAATTGAGGTGTCAGCTTACACCTGTTCTGTCAGGTTAGTCAACAAATGCATGCGAGTTGCAGTTTTACAACACTGGTAACAAGCAATTGCGGTTATCGGCCACAAGGGGGAGCAACAGAAGAAACTTGCACACAGTAGTTTTGCTTTGAAGCTTAACAATTAGACTACTCATTGATTAGCGACATCCCTAGTCTTTTTGTACGTAATATTTTATACTTAATTTATTAAAACTATAAATATTTTGTACTTTATTCTCAAGAGACAGACACTTGTCAACAACTTGCATTGTGTAAATGAATGGCCATACTGCAGTACGCTTTAAGCAGAAAAGAAAAGTTCATACATTCTCATCCACGCTATCGTATTCTAATTGCTAACATATGGTTTGTTGTTTCTCTTCAGGCGACCTCTACATTGCCGGATTGGGGCCCAACATGTACAACAACCTGCCGAAGCTCGTGGCCTCCAGAGAGGGCTTCAAAGGCTGCCTGGCATCCGTAGACCTGAACGGACGCCTTCCTGACCTCATAAATGATGCCCTGTTCCGCAGCGGCCAGATCGAGCGAGGATGCGAAGGTACACCCTCTAACAACTCGAGCTCCAGGAGCCCGTTCTTTCTCATGAATGCAAACAGTAGTTCCAACTCCACCTCCACCTCACTGCACCATCACTCCATCTTTCTCACCCTGCTCGTCTCATCTCTCACCCAGCCTGCTTTCTGCTGAGCACACTGGCGGATTAATAGTCTTATTGGCCACATTGGTCATGCTAGGATCAGCCAAGTCTACGTTTGTTTCAATTAATGATGTTGCAGAGAGGGAGTATTTACATTGCAGTATTTTGTCATGGTGGAACTTTATGCTATTGATCTGATGTGTTTTGACTTTAAACCATTAAAAATCAAACGAGAATATGGGCAGCTATTAGGTAATTATGACCATTGTGTTGTAATTATACACTACCTTATATAAAACTTCTGATTTTGATTGTAATGTAATTATGTACACCCTTTGTAAAGCTGCATTGGAACAATAATTATTGTGAAAAGCGCTATACAAATAAGTTTCAATTTAATTTAATAAACAGTACTATTCGTCTGCAAGGATTTGTTAATTTGATTGAAATGACAGTAAAGGAATTTATAATATTAATACATTATATTTGTGGCACGTCATGATTTTGCCAAGTACAATGCGACCTTGCATTAACATCTATGTAGATCCTGGAACATCATTTTTGTTCAAAAATATAATCTATACCTATTCCCTATCCCTAAACCCAATCATAACTGTAAATTATTCAGATCAGAGAGGAATAATAGATCAGAGGGGAATAATAGGTGGTCTACAGTCATGTAGAAGTGCACAAACCCAACCGTAAGCCTAAACTTAACATAAACTGTAAACGTATCCCTTTATTCTGATTGGCTGATTGGAGTGTTGTTCCAGGATCAACATAGATGTTAATACAGGAACATGTCCTACTTGGTGAAATCAGGTTGGCGATATTTGTGATTGTCTATTCATCAAACAGTTATAAAAACATGTACTATGGATTACACAAAAATATTAAGCAGCACAGCTGTTTTCACAATTGATAATGAAAATAATACACATGCACCAAATATCTTAATGATCACGTAAGAGTGGAGAAATTATGCTGAAAATTAGGGCTGATATTGGAAGAACTGACATTGCAGTATTTTGAATTTTTGCTATATATATATATATATATATATATATATATATATATATATATATATATATATATATTGTGATGTGAATACAGCTTTATTTGGAAAACAAATTACTTACAAGCAGAGATAAATAAAATATAGCAAATATAAAAGTGAATTATAGTTTTGTGAAGAGGCTAACAGTATTCAGGTACAGCTATAGGGTATATGCAGAAGTATGCCAAGGGACTTTTAATTTTTCAGTAACCTGGGTCAAGCACTTCCGGTGAACTGTATAGCATTGCAAAATCGGCGCATTTAAGGTCGGTTTTCTTTAAAAATCAACGATCTTCGCTGCCTGATTGATATATGATAGAAAGAGGGTCTCAGAATATACAAGAAGCACTGCATTTTATTTCACTTTTCCTCGCCATGTCTTTAAAATATGAACATTTACTTTACCCCAGTATTTTCAATGGAGTTTCTGCGCTAGCCTGCTAAATCTGACAGCTGCGTGCGTCTAACCGGCTTTTCATCTCGTTTTGTGCTTGAACAACTAAATGAACGCCAAAGTCTATTTAACTGATTATATTTTAATAACATTACAACATCGATGCTGTAGAAGGAACAGTATGAATTTGAAAAAAGTTACAATAACTGTTCACTGGAAGTTTATCAGTATGGGAAGAAACACCAGTTGTGCATATACCCTATTGAACAATCAAAACTGCATAGTCTTTATTGTATATAATGTAATCTTTATTAAAGTTACAAACATTCAAGTTTCTTGTGGTTAGATGTTTTAAACTCTGAAATGTTGAAATGTTCACACATACACAGGTTTTAAATATATAGTTCACCCCAAAATTAAAATGTGCTCACTATTTACTCACCCTTGTTTTAGAGTGATTAATATAGTGATTAAATGGTTATTAATATATCTTCTTTCTGTGTTTAACATTAAAAAAAAAAAAAAGTAAAGGGTGAAATAAAAATAGTGTTCAGTTTATTTATCAATAAATTTTTTTTGGGGATGAACTATCTTTTTTAAAACGCATGCAGATAATATACTTTTACACAATTATCATTATCAGTTTACTCTAAATTGATTATAATCAACTATAAGCCCAACTCAACATTGAAGATGCTGCGATGTGACTATTGCAGATGCACATACTGTGTTATCGATGCTGAAACACAATAAATTGTGTAGCCCTACTCAAAATTCAGCATTGCTACCACAAAAAAAAATAAAATAAATATATATATATATTTTTATTATAATAATTTTTTTTTTTTTTCTGAAAATATATCTGTTTTACTGTATATTTGGTCAAATAAATAAATCCTTGGTGGGTATTTTCTAAATTAAAATATAAAAATTTTTAACAAAAATTTATATATCTAATATTTTTACAGTTTTAGAAGGAATGAAGTTGAGATTTGTCATTTAAAAGGTGTTTTAAGTATATATATATATATATATATATATATATATATATATATATATATATATATATATATATATATATATATATATATATATATATATATACTGAATAAGAGTAAAAATATGTAACTGTAGCATATTGTATGAAATAATGACATAAAAGTCTGTGTATTTGAATAATACTATTCCATATTTATTTGATTTCAGAATAATAGTACACCTGCTGTGAATCTGCAGAAAAAACTAGACAGAGATCATCTTACACCATTACCTTCTAATAAAGGTTGAAAAGGCGAATATGAATTTGTAAATGGAAGCTAGGCAGATATAAGAGTATAAATATCACAGATTTAATCATTGCGAACGATTGTATATTAAATGCCAAACTTGTTCAAAAGATCAGAACACGCATCACTTGATCCACAAAGGAATATTTCTTCACTTACTAATATTTCTTCATGGCTAATTTTTTGTATGTACATGAGATTTCTGCCACATTTCTCAGTGCATGCTAACATATTTTGATTTCTGTACATTTATTGTGTAAGCTTGATTTTTATGTATTGATTTATGGTTTTGTCTTTCACTTTTTTTGTTCTCTGCGTTTTCTTTTTATTTATTGATCTGTTATAGTCTTGTTTGAGTACATTTGTTTGTGTTTATGCATTTTCTGACATGTCCAAGCACCACAAAATTAATTGTACATCATTACAATTCCATCATTCATAACATCCTTAATGTTGTCTTGAACAAAAAAAGTCTCCTTTTATGTTCAGTATGTTGCGTTTACATGTCATTGACCAATAAAATCATATCAACCTTAAATTGTTTGGTCTTTTGTTGTATCCATCTTCACATTTTGTTGCTCGAGTCCATTGCATGAATGTGAAATGTCAGCATGCTTGATAATCAGATTATCAAAGACAAAAGCCTCTTTTAAACAAACAACAACTACAAGCCTTAAAAGATGCTCAACTAATGCACATTTAATGGTTTAATGTCAAAGTGTGCACAATTTAAAATGCTTTATGACTTCATGTAGGTGTCCGTCACTGTTGTTATGATAACTGAATAAAACCAATGCATTTCTTTAACATTTAATTTCACATTTTCAGGACACAAGATGCCACCAGATCATCTGATATAACCAACTTGCTTAAATACAAACTTTTTGTTTAAAACGTATCTGTTATGTTTTACAAACAGAGACGTATCCGACACCGTTTGAATTCAGTTCCTCATTTCATACATGAATAGAACAACTTTGTGTGTGTGTGTTTTACGTTTATCTCTCCCACACAGCACCCAAAAGTGAACGTGAGTAGGTTTTTATGTTCACAGCCCAGCATGAAAGAAACATCACTCTGTACTGTTTGTGCACAGTAAACTGTATAAGCCGTGTATGGAATGGCTCCACAATGGCAACACAATTCTTGCTGGATCATTTGGCAATGAATGCGCCATTCTGTTGTAATGAAGCTTTTCATCCACCAGATGGCAGTGATGCACCTGTGCTTAGGAAGGCGAAGGCTCGATTACATGCTGCAGTAATGCAGGGGAACATTTTGTTTCTCACTGAATGCAACATCATTAAAATGTCCCCTCTCTGACTGCTTGCTTTTTGCAATCTTAACAGCAGTTCTTGTTGATTTCTGTCGAATTAATACATGTTCATTCACCACGGCTGTAACCATGAACACTGGGAGGACCAGTCAAACGGATATATTGAAGTAAGAAAAATATATGTACGGTGATAACGTTTTTGTAATTCATTTCAAACATTTTAAAGTACTATTTGTGTATTAAAAGACACAAATTAAAATATATAAAGTTCAAATATGCGTTAAATCACGTTCAAATGTTCTGAAGATCATCAATTCAAACCCGCGAATTTTGAGGAGAAAGTCCAGTTGTTTGTATCACGTGATATAAGTGTTCGTCGTTTTTTAATATATAGATATATATTTCTAACGTAAAACACTTGTCAAATATTAAATATTTAGCTACTCATATCTTACCTCAAACATTTTCATTATTAATAATTGAAGATGGAATATCTTTGAAAGGTAAAGCCGCTTTCTTTGATTTCTTTCAGTCAATTTCTCTGTCATATTATCGACTTTAGCCCTTTTCACACATAGCCTACAGAAGCCTACAGAGTTTTGCAGAAAATTACAAGTAAATTGCTGTATGAACAGGTTCTTTTTAAAATTCCAGAAAATTAAACAATTTTTCTGGAATGGGAACTACCAGTAAATAGCTGAAATTTTGCTGTGAGCGCACAGAGATTTGTTTTATTTTCTTTTATTTATCAGCCCAGTAATTTTACATAATTTATAGCCATTACTGTTTGAAATTACTATGTGAAAAATAAATCTGAAAGGGTTGATGAGCACTGTTAAGTCCCACCTTTTTTCATTTGATTGGCTTGATCTTATTCATGTTTATATGAGCTCTTTTAAAACAGTAATAGTAGTATTTTGCTGTAAAATTACTAGGATGACTTTACCAGTAAATGTAAAAAGATGCTGTGTGCACATATTGGAGTTCCTGCTATATTAATGTTGCAACCAGGGTGTGAATTACAAGGGGGTTTGGGAGGATTGACCCCCCTAATTAACACTTGATCCCGCTGAAGGAGGTCAAAACAAGATGCATAGGGTTGGGGTCAGCTCTTTAATAGTGAGAAATGGTTTTCTCTGATCTGTGTCCTAAATAATAATATTAGTAGTTTACATAATAAAATGCATGCAACAGGGTATATGCAGAGCTAGTGTTTCTTCCCATACCAAAAAACTTCCGGTGAACGATTAATGCAAATTTATTCCATTTTATTTGGATCCTTCTACAGCATCGATGTTGTAATGTAATTAAAATATAATCAGTTAAATAGACTTTGGCATTTATTTAATTGTTCAAGTGTAAAACGAAATGAAAAGCCGTTTACACGCACGCGCCCGTCAGGATCCAGCAGGCTAGCGCAGAAGCTCCATTGAAAATACTAGGGTAAAATAAATGTTCATAGTTTAAAGACATGGCGGGGAAAAATGAAATAAAATGCAGTGCTTTTACAGTCTGAGACCCACTTTATATCGGATATCACTCAGCCAGTGGAGATCACTGATTTTTAAAGAAAACAGATCTTAAACGTGCCAATTTTGTAATGGCATATAGTTCACCGAAAGCACTTGACCAAGGTTACTAACAAATTAAAAGTCCTTCCACATACTTTCGCATATACCATACCAACCATGCCTATAATAGTTCATACTATTGTGAATGCATAACTGCACCAGTCTCAGAAAAAAAATAATAATAATTCAACAGTCAAACGAGCAGATCTAGACACTTTTCTTGTAAAACAGGTGTTTGTTTTTTTTCAATATAGCCTAAAAGTAGAGTCAAAGTAAACAAATAATTTAAACTGGGAGATTACTTTAGGTCAGAATACTCTAAATATCTTTCAAAACACTGACAATTCATTAAGTCCATTAAATTTAAATATAATTTAAGTAAGTACAAATAATTGATTAACTGTGGCATGTATTACACATACTAACATCACCAAAAAATTGACTCTCCCGATCTATGTATAATTCGCACCCTGGTTGCAACTTCATTCCGGAAACATGCTGGAACAGATCCTTCAGTATTTTTTTAAAAGGGGTTTATGCACATAATTTCTTCAAGGCAATTTGCAAGTCATTTCTTCAGAAAAAAAATCTGTGTGGAAGGTGCTATTGATGAGTGTTGAAGCACAGTTTTCAACCTGCTGCTGAAACAGCAAACAAATTATGCAAAACAGTCTCAGGTCTGTATGTAGACCTATTGAATGTGCTTATTTCATGTAACAAGATACTAAGCTAGATTTGAGTTTTCGAGTGAGATGTATATTGTCTAAACATGACGATAGATATTTTACCTCAGGTAACGAAGGAAACACAAGCTTTAAAACTCTGAAAACTACTAAACTAAAGCAATCAAAAATCACAGCCAATCAAGGAGATGCTACAAGCTAGCACTCTGCACTCACATTGAATAGAGTACATAATGTAATTCATAAATATTAAATCTTTTTAACTTTATTAAAAATACATACCATAGGCCACTGGATGACTGTAATACAATCTTTCTCATATAATACACTTTGTTTGTTCATAGTTTTACACTTATGCTTCCTTTAATTTTCAACATCTCTAAGGTAAGTTATCTATTGTCACTTAGCTGTAAAGGTAGCTGATATTTAAACTCGCATTAGCCAATTTAAATATTTAATAAGCCCATAATCAGTACCTGAGATTATCATTGCAGTTTGGATGCTGTTCCAGTCATGAATCATTATGCTTGTGAATTTAGTTTAGAACTTAAACTCTTAAAGCGATAGTTAAAATAAAAATAAATTAGCTAAAATAGCTAAATAAATTACTACCCTCAGGCCATTCAAGATATAGGTGATTATTTTTTCATCTTCAGTAGATTATTAAATAGATTTGAAGCTGAAACCTGGTACTTGGTGCTTCATAAAATGCAAGTCGATGGCTAGGCCTAATTACAACAAAAAAAAAAGCAAGACCAAAATGAATACTTACAGCTTTTTAGAATATGTTGAGGTCTTCAGAAGTGAAACATCTGGCCTGTGCAAGAGTTTGAACATAGTTTACAAACAACAATCTTAAGTGCATTGACTACTGTACAGTAGTTTGGAACTCTATCTTGTCAGATAATGTCATGCAGATGCCAATGTATTTCCAGATACGTGTAATCACGTGACACTGCAGTGCATTTCATCTGCAGATTTAACTTAATTTAAAGTTGTCATCTTAAGCAAATCAGCATTCATTTGTATTTATCATGGAGGACTGGTCTTTCTCAGTGTCAACGCCAGTTACAGTCCTGTATTGTGCATCTTTTTTATGTTTGTTTGTTTGCTGTCAGAGCAGAGAACACTAGGATAGACTATGCAAATGAAACCTGATTTTTTTTCTGCATGTTTATTGGCTGATTATATTTAAACTGTAAATGAGATCATTTGTCAGCATACTGCAGTTTCAGTTTTATTTTTATTTGCATCTAAAGACTCTCACTGAGTGGCATTACACTTTATTATGTTTTTCCTTCATCCATTCTCACCGAATCAGTTTCATTGCTGTTACTATCAATATGTTTATAAGCCATGATGCGCGGTAACTGAAAGAGTGCAAACCCTTCCTAAGAATGGTAAAGCATGTCTTGTTAGTAAAGCCATTGCTTTATTAACGGACGCCATCAACCACGTTTCTTACCTGTTTGATTGTTTTCGCTTTTCTGTTTCTTGCTTAACAAAGTTGGTTTCACCAAAGCAGATCTAAAAGGTATATAAGGTTCAATTCCATTCTGAGCTCGGCTGAAAGCTGCTGTTTGTCTTGTGCCGGTTTGTTTTTGTACTCTTCCCGAAACCCAGACATAAAGCGGACACTAGCTGGTTCACTGTAACAATGTCTTGGTATAAAATGGTTCACTTCTTTCCAAAAGACAATGCCCTTGCGTTTTCACTGAAGGTCATGAGACTTGCAAAGTGAGGAGAAAAGTAATGATTGCAACTGAGAGTCTGCATTAATAAAACATGAGTCCTCCTGTATAATTAACTCCCCTCGTCCTGTTTTGCTGTATCTCGTCTTGTGTATTTTTTTTCTTCTTTTTTGCCTTTTTTTTAACGCTAACGACGTTCAACTGAGAGAGGAAACTGGCTTAGGAGAATCCATTAAATATCTCACCATGGGTTACTTCTCGCCTGTCTTTAGACGCACCGAACAGCAATATGATTAGCAAAATAATTAATAGAATTAGCATGAAAATCCATCTGGGAATGTCAGCGCGCTACCGTCGACTTTAAACTCCGCTTGCATCCCACAGAGGACGCAAAAGCAGACAGATGTGATTTCTACTGCAGTATCAAAAGTAAGAGTGCTTGCTGTTGAGGCGAATATCATCACAGCAGGTGAAAAGTTTATGAGATCACTAATTTTTCCTGTTACTTTTGTTTACTTCTTCCTCAATGGTTTTGGGGCATTTTTGTTATGCAGTACATACTGACCAAAATACTCAACAATATGTTCAGTATAGTTTACAAGTGTGTTCTATAGCCAAATTAAAGGGACTGTTTACCCAAAAATAAAAATGACATCAGTTTAAATTTTTCTCGGGGTTTAAAACTTTTGTGAGTTTCTTTCTTTTGTTGCAAACAAAAGAAGATATTTTGAAGAATGTTGGTTGCTGGCATCAATTGACTTTCATAGTAGGGAAAATAAATACTATGGATGTCAATGGATACCAGCAAACTTATTTGTGTTCAACAGAGGAAAGAAACTCAAATATGCGAAATGGCATTGGAGTTTTCAATTTTGAGTGAACTATCCCTTTAAATCCAGAAAGTGACAACCGTGTTTACCAAAATTTTACAATGTTATTGGGATCAAATCAATCTACTAGTTGTTAATGATGCATTTAAATGTGTCTCAGAGGTGCTTCTTTCTTTTGTATGCAAGAACTAAGGAATCATAGGGAACAAGATGCATTTTGATGCATTGTTGCCAAATATTTCTAGTACAAATAATAATCAAATAATATATGTATACGTTGCCACTGAGCTTTACAAAAACATTTAAAAGAACTGGATTATATATAGACTGTAAAACCCAATAAGTTAAGGTAACTCAAACCCTTTGAGCAAAAAAACGATTGCACCAAACCATTTAAGTTAAAAAAACTAATCCTAATGAGTACTGTGAACTTAATCCATTTGAGTAAATGAAGCAATTTCTCTTTTCAAATGAGTAACTACACACATTTTATTTGATAAAGTTGACTGTTGGGTTTTAAAGTGTACAATTATAATGCTATTTAGGGAAAAAACTATAAACATCAGTTTGAAGAATACCGTTTACATTGCAAAAAAAAAAAAAAAACAAATAGGAAAAAGGTAATTTCTTATAAATGTTTGGTTTTTCTTTTTCATCGGTGCACTAAGCTGTGATTAAAATAAAAATAAAATGCATAAAAAAATAAAATAAATATAATATATTTAGTGTATAGTACACTGAAACTTAAATTTTAAGTGAGATAATAATAAATGATTTCAAAATGGTGCATTAAACTGATTAAAAGAGATGTTGAGTGAACATAGATTTTTAATAGATAATAATAGTTTTTTTCACTGAAAAATTTCGGATAAATTTCACAAATAGTTGCGAAGAAATTACAAGTAACATTGAATAAACAATTTTGAAGTCTGAAAGATTCATTCATTCATTTTCCTTCGGCTTAGTCCCTTTATTAATCAGGGGTTGCCACAGCGGAATGAACTGCCAACTTATCCAGCATATGTTTTACACAGCGGATGCCCTTCCAGTTGCAACGCAGTACTGGGATACATCCATACTCACTCATACACACTCGGGCCAATTTAGTTTTATTCAACTCACCTGCAGCGCATGTCTTTGGACTGTGAGGGAAACCGGAGCACCCGGAGGTAACCCAAGAGAACATGGGAAGAACATGCAAACTCCACATAGAAATGCCAACTGACCCAGCCGGGACTAGGATTATTATTGTAAATTATATTTTTCCATTAGGAAGTAATTAAACTTTAAAATATATATATAAAAAAAACTTAAAAATCTCCCTGACTCCAAACATTTGTATAATACGAACAAGACGATGTACTGCATAACATTAATTATGCTTCTCAACACTATTGAAGCAGTGCTTCTTTTATCAAATTATTGTAACCAAATGTTAGTACAAAATCTATACAAACACTTCAACCAAATCCAGTCTGAATCTAAAGGCCAGTTAATGCAACGTTTGACCTTATCCTAAATAAATATTTGAATAAACCAGTATGATGTGAATGGAAGAAATTTCAGAGAACTGTCTTGTCATATACATACATACATACATACAGTATACATATACTCACTGTGATGATTCTCTCAAATTTCCCAATTCACATTATATTAGCAGTTTTAATCCTGGACAAACTGGGGTGAATCATTTTATGTTGAACTTCCACACAGTACTGAAGTTGCACTTTTTACGTTGCACAGTAAATGCGCTTTTAGCCTCCCTTTTGTTCGACTAAAGTTTCTGTTTGTGGTTAACCTCTTGTTTTTCGCAGTTGTATTTCACCAGAAAACGAAATGCACTCAAAGCCAGTTTCTCTGCAATTATCTTGTTTACACGGTTAATTCAGAGGGAATGCATTTACCCTCCTGCTCTGAATTGGGTAATGAGCTCTATTGTTCCTACTGCATTCCCCTTAAAAAAAAAAAAAAAAAAAAAAACAATAATTAAAAAAAATGAGCCCAAGTGTGCCAAAACACGAGATGTGTGTTTGGGACACGCTCAACTGGATTGCACGTGGCTGGTGTGCACACTATTGTTCTTAACATGTGTAACAATAGTACATATACATGTTGTCATTGACCTTCGTTCCTCTGTGCAGATGTGAGAAAGTTCATGCTTGGCCCTGTGTCTCAATCTACTTTTGTAACAAGCCATGTTGACTTTGTCTAGAGTATGATGTTTATTTACTAAACTCCAGTGGTTCATAGGGAATGCCAAGTTTGTTCGACAGCTTTCGGGATGTTTTTTTTGAGTACCTACTAACCCAAACTTGCATGCATATTGTTCCACACACCTGCATGGCACTTTAACAGCATGCCGGGATGTTCGGCCCCCAGTATTACATTGCTCTGCTTTGCTATCATAGGTCCTAGCACTACATGCCAAGAGGATTCCTGCGCCAACATGGGGATCTGCATCCAGCAATGGGAGAACTACACCTGCGACTGTTCAATGACCTCCTACACCGGGACGCACTGTAATGACCGTAAGTCACTCTCCGTCTCGTGCCTTTCGCACATCCACTCACTTTTTAAAGACATTTTTTTATTTGTCCATTGTTTGGCTTACACAGCTTTTTAAGGAAAGATTAATTGAGCATACTTTAATGTACTGTTAAAAAAAAAAAAAAAAAAAAAAAACATCAACAGTATTTGGCTGTACAAAACCTGTATACACATGCACACACACACACACATACACACACACACACTGCATTCATCTTCTGAAGACTCGTTTGAAGACGTCAAAGGTACGTGTTTGTTTATTACTTTCTGATGCTGGGAGAATATGCTGTTTTTGTAGATTTATATTCATTTATTTGGTTTATGTGATTATATATATATATATATATATATTTCCTTTATTTATTAAGTTATTTATTTAGTCATTTATTAACAAGTAATATAGAAATTAATACAACTATTATTTTTAATATACTCCAAAAATGCTGGGTTTTCATCACCCAATGTTAGGTCCAGGGTTGGGCAAAAATACATAAATAAGTATTTTAAAATAAAATACTTAGTACCTTAAGTTTAATTGTATCAAAATAAACAAAATACAGCAGCCACAATACGTATCAAAATCAAATACAGTATTTTGTATTTTAAAATTGCTATAAAATACTATTACAAGAGAGCTTGATATTTATTTGCAAACCTTCCATTAACAGGCCTTTTCTCTGACCAAGTTTTAGCTTTTCTGCCACTTCGTTCACCTCTACTTCTACTGTACATGAGGAGGTATAGCATTTAATGTGTTTTTTGTATACATTTCTTATTTCTTATAGAAAGTCCTGTCTTGAAGATGACCTCTAACTGATTAAACCATTTAATGCAGATAACAAGTCGGAACAAAGTACTATAACTGTTGATTGTGTTTTCACTATTCGGTTTCAAGTAAAATTGCTATCATCTCTGTACAATGACTATTCAACCTCTTAATAATTTAAAAGGGTGCTGACTAAAGAGTTCATTTTATTTTTACATTTCTTTACAGATTGTTTTATAAATCAATTATTTTTGCATCAGAATTGGCACATGAAAGTCAGTAAAGTATTTTAGGAATCGTCTTTTTAGGAATCAGTTTTATGTTGTTTGTTTTGACGATTGGCATCAGCAATCCATCCAACACTGCTATTATTTGTACATTATAACACATTTTAACACTATTATTTGATTTATTTCAATTTTTCTTTAAATTGAAAAGCCATTGATGTTCAAAGCACCAATCAGAGGGTGCATTTTATGATGTCATCAGGTAGACGTCCTACAAAGTATTTTACAGTATTTAAAAAATACAAAAATACAAGGTACTTAAGTATTTTGATACTAAATATTCAGCCATTTTTGTCAACCATATCAAAAACAGATTACAAAATACTATTTTGCATTTAAAATACATATTTGAAATACATGTAAAATAAATAATGCCCATCCCTGGTTAAGTCAAGAGTATATTAAAAGACAATTTAAGAGTCAAGTAAAAGTTTGTCCCAACATTGGGTTAGGAAAAACCTATGACAAAATGCTAGGTTCAGCCCAAATTTGGGTAAAATATAGACAAACAAACAAACAAAAAATGCTTTCAGCCTATTAATTATGTTGAAAAAATAACCCAGTGGTACGATTTGGGTTGATTTTTTTTTTTTTTTTTATTAGCCCTCTTGTGAAATTTTAACTCTTTAAAAAAATTTCCAAAGTGCTGTTTAATGGAGAATGGATTAATATATTAATAAATAAACTATTTTGTTTTGTCTTTGACTTGATGACAGTACATAATATTTTACTTGTTATTTTGCAAGATACTAGTTTTCAGCTTAAAAATGACAAATTAAAGGCTTAACTAGGTTTTTATGTTAATTAGGCAAGTTAGGATTAGACAAATCTTAGACAAATCACTGGACAACAGTGGTTTATTCTGTAGTCCTGTGTTTCTAAACCACATTCCAGGAGGACCACCAACACTGCATGTTTTAGATGTCTCCTTTGTCTCTCACACCCATTACAGCTCTTTCAGTCTCTGCTAATGAGCTTATCTGAATCAGGTGTGTTAAGTTGAGACATGGAAAATGTGCAGAACTGGTGGTCCTCCAGGAACGTGGTTGAGAAACACTGGTAGACAATCCCAAAAATATTTCTTAACGGTGGTAATAATATATTGACCTTAAAATTATATATAAAAACTGCTTTTATTCCAAGCACACTAAAAGAGATAAGACCTTTGCCAAAAGAAAGAAATATTAAATACTGTGAAAATGTCCCTCCTCTGTTAAACAGCACTTGCAAAATATGTTAAATATAGTACAAATTTTACAGGTGGGCTAATAATTTTGACATCACATATAAACCTATTACTTCTGAGATGAAAAACTTTATTTGCCATGCAGTGCCATTGATTGATATCTTGCTGTATGTAATGTAAATATGAAGCTTTAAATGTAAGTAGATAATTTATGATGCCACTTTATTGTATTACAATAACCAGGAATGGTTAATTGTGGTATTTAGGTGTTGTTTTCACAGAGGTCACATTACTAAAAGATCTAATTAAACCCATAACCAACAGACAGCCAGGAATATCATAAAGTCTCCTCATAACCGGCCCTTTAAAGTTCAAATCCTCCATCGCTTCACTGAACTCTTCATGGATTTAATCATATCCGATTATGTGAAATGTGCAAAATATGATCACACACGCGTATATAATATCACACGGTCATAAAGTGCTTCTTTCTCTTTTCCACTCAGTATGCTCTCTACATCACAGGTCATCATGTATCACATCTGTAGAAAAAAAAACCGACAACCGGAATCAATCAACAACAATGTGCACTTCCACCACCAACACTGACTCTTTATTCCTTAGTCATAATGATGCCATTCTTTCGGCATCAGCGCCACAATAAAAGGTGTTATCTTGAGCCGCTGGAAAGATAAACACAGACCCGGAGAGAGTGCGATATGACTGCGGTCGCCTTCCTCCCTCCGCCGCGACAAAAACACCGGTGACCTTCCCGAGATTGAAGACTGACACGCAGAAGAGCCGCTGTACGGCAGCCCGCAGCTTTGACACCTCGTATTTTCTGAGAGGCAGCAGTGAATCAAAAGCATGTTAGTGAAGATAGGGACGGACTTTAATTGAATAATGCCGAGAGACTGATGTGTGTGTGTGTGTGTGTGTGTGTGTGTGTCAGTCTGGAAGAGTATCTGACTACTGAAAGGAAACCAGAGGACGGAGCTTTTGCTTCTATTCTTGGGGATGTAAAAGCGTAATGGTGTGGTATTCAATCTGGCGTCGTGCTATAATCAGAAATGCCTCACTTGAAGGAGTTTTGGAGACTTGTGACAGGCAATTTGCTGCACACATTTGAATACAGAAGGTTTATAACGTATCTAGTGCTCATGTCAGTTGACAAAACGGAGGATTTCCTGTGTTTGCAGAACGAATGTCTTTATTGAGCACTAGGTGGCAGTAATGTTGTGGTTAGAAACGAAAGCAGCCGTCGATATCTGTTGTGTGCCAGCACTGTTCATGAAATTTGAATATTTGAATTATGCATTATTATATAGCACCCTCGGTTTTGAGTAAATATTTTAGGAAAATTTATTCTCACATGTTCCATGCTCGCAATTTTTGCAGATAGTTCTCTCTTTTTATAATGATTTTGAAACTGGAGATGGAGATGTTGCAAACTAGGAATCTTTTTAGGAATAAGCAGATTATAAGCAGATTGTGCTGTCAAAAAACCCCATTGCATTTTATATAATCATTTGTTTATCCAAAAGATGATGCTGAATGCTGACTAGATGATGTTTGAATCATGTTCAGTTTCTATTACAATATATTTGTTTACATATTGTATGTAATATAATATAATCTACTAATATAATAGAAATTAACAGTACCATGTTAATATGTATGAGGAGTCAAGATGCAAAAACCTCTATCTGGAAGTTTCTTCTACAATTTTTCTCAGTTTCTTATGTTTACAGTATGTTCAGTTTTTTTTTTCTCCATGTTAACGGTAATGAAAATAACATATTCTTTGCCATAAAAGTGAATTTGCTGAACCCAGTCGTACACATGGGACGATAGCCATTTTCAAGGTATTTCATGGTTTGGAAAAGTCAAGGTTTTAAAACCGCCAAAATTTTCTGCTATACCGTTCCTTATGTGTAAGATTAGTTTTTAAGGACAAAAGTATCTCCAGCAGTGAAGATATCCAAAGTAAATGATTCATTTGAATTATTTATTCTGACATGTTTACTGTTCCAAACTATTATAAATGTTTCTCAAAATAAAATATAATGTGTTCAAAGGGGAAAAAGTTTTATTTTTTTACCCAGACATGTAAAAAGAATATATTTTAGATCAGTTATCACAGTACCGTCAAACCGTGATATTTTTATTCAAGGTTATACCATCAGAATCTTACACCGGGCCATGCTTAGAAGGATTTTAGAAGGATTTTCAAATCAATTCAATTCAATTTACAAATAAAGGTGAATTGAATTGAATTGATTTGAAAAAAAAATTCATTTTAGAAGAAAATTTCAGATCATTGCAATCATTTAATCTTTGAAAGGTCAAATCCTTTTTTATAAACTATATGTACAGTATATATGGATATGTATAATGCATGGATTAGTTGTGCTTTTTGTAAAAGCTGAATTTGATGCATTTGCTTTTTGGAATATAATAGATAGCACAATTTATTTCATGCATATATCTTTTCATGAAAATTTCTATTTGAATTTGTATGATAAGTTTTTGTCTTTTTCTTGAAATTTAAAATGGCTGCTAGAATTTTTTGTTTTATTAATATCTGAATGTTTTCACCTGCATTTAAATAATAATAATAATAAATCTGCTTTTAAACAAAATAAACACACATATTTTATTGTAGTTGTTGTATTCATAGAATAGCAGTCATATACCTCTTTGTGGGATCACATATCATCTGGTAGCTTCAGGTTTTAACCCTGTTTTTGCACTGCTCCTAATCCTCGTTTCTTTGCTTTTAGCTTGTTTTTGGACACCGATATTTTTCCATTTTAGTATAAGTGCAAAAGCACGTCCTGCAGTATAACCATAAAATAGATAGATTGAAAGCCAAAAAAGAAATGGGGTTTATGCACACCGTCTTTTAAATTCAGTCAACTAGCCCCAGGGCGTCCGGGTAATTGCCATCCCATACAAAATCGCTGCGTTTAACATCTGATTTCTTTAAAAAACGATATAAAGTGGGTATCAGACCAAACAGCACTGCATTAAATTATATTTTTTTCCACACCATGTCTTTAATATGGAAATTAATTTTACCTGTTTTTTCAATGGAATTTCTGCCGCTAATCACAGCGCCTGGGTTTAAATGATCTTTTGTATCTTTTTACGCTTTCACAACCTTACATCTACTTAACTGAATGTATTTTAATCACATTACAACATCGATGCTGTAAAAGGAACCTTATGAAATTAAAAATAGTCACATAAATCTTTCACCGGAAGTTCATCATTGGCTGAAAAACACTAGTAGTGCATATAGCCCATTGTCATGCCAGGAATTAGCTACTCTAACACACCCAGACGTTACATTATATAGATTATATTCTCAAAAGAAATCTTTGACCTGGTTTTGTCTTGACATTCAGATTTTTTAGTGTCATTGGATGATCCAACATAGCACCGAAATAAATTAAATGTTTTATTTAGTAAGACATGATTATACGTCTTGTTGCATTTTGAGCACACAGAGGAAATCAGCCTATAAATAAAATGCATTCTGCCTGTTTAATTTGATTATATGAATGAATATTCAGTGGATTTGCTAAATCCAGCAATCATTCACACACTATAACTCGGTTGTTGAAATGAAGGAGGCCATCATCAAAATGCTTTCAGTAATAGTATATTTAGCAACGTTTGCCCTTGGACCCTAAATGAAGATTAAAATGGAGTGTGGTGTTATTGCATTAGACAAGAGATGCATTTGTTGCCTCTTTCAAGCACAGAGAGCTAAATAAACACTAAATTGCAAGTTGCCCTTCGCATTCTGAGTCTTCGTTTATTAATTTGGACACACTTTGCAATCACGTTGATTGAGCTGCGGTAATAAATGACTGGTTAGAAGCTCCATTGGCTGTTAAATGAACTTGCGGCAAAATGAATATCGCTTAAAGGAATTTACCAGCATCCTCTAGACTAGCGCGAGGAGCCGTCAGAGCTGTTTATTCAGACGTTTTAAGCGGCCTCGTTTCATGCGGGGTTCTTTTAGTTCCTGAAAGCAAAGCAGTCGGCGCTCAAATTCCACGAGACGTTCACAAATGGCTTTTGAAGGAGCTGTGCTACGCTCTTGCTAATGAATTCCCTCAGGCTTTACTGAAGGTGCCTGTCATTTCATCGGCTTAGGGCCATTGATGGCCAGCACGCGATTTCATCTGCGTATATCTTCAAACTTTAGTCAAGTTTGAGCTGCTCCTTATCTGTTTATGACGAATGCTGTTTTATATGCTAAAACTTGCAGAGTGGTTTTACAAATTGCCTAGTTGCACAACAAAGCAGTTCTCTTCGTCTGGTTTTCCCTCAACATTAATTACCAGGTTTAACATAAAGTATTGTTTAAATGATACCCATAGGCATTCTATCACTTTTGTTTTCTTCCTCCCGTTGTCCAACAATTGTTCCATAAATCATGAAAATATCATGATACACAAATAACATGCTGGAATAGTGGATTTGTTTCATCTCATGTGTGCTGACATTATATAGTAATTTACAGTAAATGTTATAGTGTTTTTGAACCATATAGTAAATTACTTGAATCAGTCTGTGCTTAAAATGAACACAACAGCTATCAAATTGCCCAATATACTAAGCTCCCTACAAAAATGTATGTTATATTTCAATACACCACAGTCTCTTTTAGTAAAAACTAAAGTATACTACAGTTTTTATTACAGGTTATTGGTTAATTGTTTAATATTAAAGTGTGCTGTAGCATTCATTAGCAAAGTATTGTAAATACTATAATATTCGCTAAACTCATAAACAGAATCTCACAAGTTTATAAGTCAAAATTGCAAGATTTAAAGACTCAAATCAGCAAAATAAAAGTGAAAATTGTCAGATGAGTTTGTAACTTACTAAATGTAATATTTGAGGAGATCTTTTCAGTTGAACTACACCAGCATTCCAAATTATTCTCCTGCCTGCCTGAATTGATGGCATTTTTCAAAATCTGAAATAGTATGGCTTTTACTCTATTTTCTTCACCTATGTTAAGCTGCTTTGACACAATCTACTTTGTGAAAAAGCAATATAGAAATAAATCTATAAGTCAGAATGGTTAGATAAAACAATAGCTGTAAATATAAAATCTAATATATATATATATATATATATATATATATATATATATATATATATATATATATATATATATATATATATAGTTATTTGTAATGAATACTATAACTATACTTGAACGAATCTGTTATGGTAATTCTATAGTTGCTGTGGTAATACAACAGTACTATATTTATATAAGCAATTTACCCAATACACCAAGTTACTACAAGCATACTACCATATTTATTACAGTTCCCTATATTTAATACAGCATAATATAGGATTCATGAACAAGGTGCTGTAAATACTATAATATATAGTAATACACTTTACAATAATGTGGTTAAACAATTTACTTTTTTTATAGTATTTTTTTTCATGTGGTAAGTTTATAAGTCGAAATTGCAAGATATAGAGTGGCAATACTTCAAAAAGCTAGCTGTAAAGTGTGAGAAGAAAACTGTAAGTAACTGTAAAAAAATTTTTTTCTCTTATTTATAATGCTGAAATTACAAGATACAGAGTCACATTTCTGAGAAAAGTCTATTATAGAAATTCTATGGCTTCACAAATTGCCTAAGTGCACAACAAAGCAATCATCTTCCTCTTGTTTTCCCTCAGCATTAATTACCGTTAACATAAATATATTTTAAATGATGTCCATAGGCATTCTATAGTTGTCCGACATTTGTTCCATAAATACTGTATATATTGGAAAAAAAACGTCAGGTTAACAAAAAACATGCTAGGGATGGATTTGTTTCCCCTCATGTGTTTCTGACATGAAGAGTTTTGCAAGATTATCAGTCAAAATGGCATGATAAGTTGTGATACTAAGTCACAATTCAGTGACAAAAAAATTAGTAAGTTGCAGAAAAAGACTTCAAGGACAAACACATACACTTAATACACAAAAACACTTTATTGAACATGTAAATGCAGACATTACTAAATAACTGTAGATTAAATATATTCATATATAATAACTTTAACTGTTAAAATTTGTTAAATAATAACTAATAGAGTAACTAATAACCTTAACTTTTCCAAATTTGATTGTAATGCAATAATCTGCACCTTTTGTCCACATAAACAAATACAAATAAACTTGATTTTAATTGAAAATTATTGTTTTTATATTGCTGGATGTGAATTTCTATAAGAAAACAGAGAAAATCTGAACATTTAGTTACAAATCCTGCAGTTTACACTTTAATCCTTTATAGTTACAGTACAAAGTTACAAGTCTTCCATGGTGAAATTCTATGTTTTTACAATTTGCCTGTAGTTGCACAACAAAGCGATCCTTATCCTCGTGTTTTCCCTCAGCATTAATTACCAGAGTTAACATAAAATATCATTTAAACAATAGCCATAGGCATTCTATTGTTGTTCAACATTTGTTTGAGAAATGTATAAATAAAACGTCAGGAACACAAATAACATGCTGGAGGGATGGATTTGTTATCCCTAATGTGTGCCTGACATGAAAAGTCTCGCAAGTTTATCGAGTAAAAGTTACAATTCAGTGGAAAATATAATTTCTATACTAATAGATGTACATTTTGAGAAAAAAATCTGAACATTTAGATTCAAATTCTGCAGTTAAACTTTCAGTCCTTCATAATCAGAGTCACAAGTCTGAGAAAAAGTCCATGGTTCAATTCTATGGCTTAATAAATTGCTGCACAACAAAGCAATCATTTTCCTCTTGTTATCCCTCAGCATTAATTAACAGATTTTTAGAATGCCTAAGGGTTCTATAGTTGTCCGATGTTTGTTCCATGAATATATAAATTAAACCATCAGGTACACAAATAACATGCTGAAGGGGTGGATTTGGTTTTCCTTATTTGTCTCCGAAACGAAGAGTCTCGCAAGTTTATCAGATAAAAAGTCACAATTCAATAAAAAATGTCAATTTTGTGAAGACAACTGAGAAAATCTGAATGTTTAGATACAAATCCTGCAGTTTAACTTTCAGCCCTTTATAGTTACAATACAAAGTCACAAGTCTGATAAATATTCCATGGTGTAATTCTTTGGCTTTACAAATTACCTATACAGTAGTTGCTAAACAAAGCAATTCTTTTCCTCCCGTTTTCCCTCAACATTAATTACCATTTCCTTAACATTAATTAAGTTAACATAGAATCAATTTTAAATGCTAACCATAGGCATTCTATCATTGTCCGATGTTTGTTCCATAAATATATATATAAAACCCTCAGGTACACAAATAACACGCTGCAGGAATGGATTTGTTTGTCGTTGATCAGTCAAAGTGGCAAGATACAAAGACATTTCAGTGAAAAATACCATTTCTATCCACCTTATTCTCCACGTACGTGCGGGCGCAGCCATTTAATTAATTTTGGCAGGAAACTTCCGGTCTCATTCACTTCCATTTTTTTAGATGTTAAAAACAGCTCGTTTTGCTGCTAGGTGTTGCAAACTGATATTTTCTCATTATATTATTCTTCTTTGTCTATATTGTCATGCAAACACTTGTTTGTAGAGTAAGTAGTTTGATCGTTTTCTGCCGTTTATTATTCCTAGTCCTGTAAGCAGCTGAATCGGAAGTTCTAAAACAATCGCAAAACGAGCGTACTTCCGCATTGAAGAATAAGGTCAATATTACGCAAAAATCTGAACATTTATATACAAATCCTGCAGTTTAAACTTTCAGTCCATTATGTTACAGTACAAAATGCCAAGTCTGATAAATATTCCATGGTGAAATTCTATGGCTTTACAAATTGCCTGTAGTTGCACAACAAAGCGATTCTCTTTCTCTTGTTTTTCCCTCAGCATTAATTACCAGAGTTAACATAAAATATCATTTAAGCGGTACCCATAGGCATTTTATCGTTGTCCGACATTTGTTCCATAAATATATAAATGGAACGTCAGGTACACAAATAACATGCTGGAGGGATGGATTTGTTTTCCCTCATGTGTGTCTGACATGAACAGAGTCTGGGTAATTAAGGAGCATCTTTTCCTCTGTCTTTTACTGGAGAGGAAAGAGGGGGAGGAGGAGGACACTTCACGCCCCTGCTGCTAGCGAGACTTCATCAAAAGCTGTGTTCTTCTCACTCCATTAGAAACAGGAGAACCCGTCTGAGCCACACCATCAATTAAGACAGCAACAAAAGCAAAGGACGCACCTTCAGCTATATCTCGTGTCCAATGTAGTGGTGCTCAGACAACACGGCTCAGCGGGGAGAGACAGAGAAACGCATTAGAGATGGAGGGAAGGCCAAGTGTGGGCTTAAGTAACGGGAAATGTTCTGTGATTTAATTAACCTGGGTGTAAATGCTTTGGCTTGAGTTATGAAGTGGCTTTCTGTATTGCAAATGACTTTTCTTTTTTTTAATTAGTGGTGCTTAGAGGTTTCGGTGAGAGGTTTTTGAAGGTTTGCTACAGTTGGATGGTCATTCAATTAACAAATAAGTCGGGATGAAATATTGAAGGAATTTGGAATTATTCTTGGAAATGGTTTACCTAAAACATCAACTTAACACACACAACTAGCAAAAAAAGAAAAGAAAAGATGAGAACTGTATTGGAAATATATAACACACAGGTTTTAGTCATTAAAATATATGTAGAAAAAGGTTATTGCACACATTTACGTCCTTCAGAGCATTTTTTTCCTCTCACAATTTCCAATTCTCTTTTATATTTACTATTTAGCATTTTACATTTTTGGCATTTTAGCCTTTATTTGACATGACAGTAGGTTGACAGCATGTGAAGTAGGAGAGATAATGGGTAGGATTGCGACAGGTCTACGAGCTGGGATTCAAACTCAGGACACCCTGAGCACTGCGGCACCATATGTCAGCGCACTAACCACTGGGCTTCCCGATATTATTTTCTTATTTCTTTCTATTCTTACTTCAGCACTGCAAGATATAAGCTCATAGTTGCAAAATTAAACATTAAAGTTGCAAGATGCAAAGTCAGAATTCTGAGAAAAAAGTTTGAATTTTGGAAAAGTTTATTCCGAGCAAAAAACTATTTTTTTTTCTCATTTTTGCTCTCCTTCATTTTTCAGACTTTCTCACTTTTATCTATTTTTCTCCAACTTTATTTTTTCCATCTTTTTGGGGAACTGCAATATGTAAAAATATTAAATATAGTCTAAATGTTGAGAACTTTGAATTGTTTGAAAGTCAATTCTGACTTTTTTTTTCTCAGAAAACTTTATTTCTTGTTATTGTTTGTTAAAAGGCTTTCTAATATTTTAATGCTAATGTTCGCAATTCTGAGTGAATATCTCAGTTCTGACTTTTTACCTCAGAATAAAAGAAATTTTTTATTTCTTACTGAGAAGTCTCGAGCCTGAAAAAGAAATAATTTTGAGATGAGTTGCTGGAGTTGTGAGATTAGAAAACAAATTGTGCATATATATATATATATATATATATATATATATATATATATATATATATATATATATATATATATATATATATATATATATATATATATATATATATATTTATAAATGATAAATTGCTGAGATTAAAGTGCATCCAAACCAACACTCTGTAGAAGGTACTAGTCTTGGTTTGAAACATACCCGCTGACTATTAAAAATGACTTTTAAATGAGTGTGAATGAAATTTGGATGTACTACATATGACATGTTGTCATCATACGACATACAGTCAGCTGCATCGCTTCGCTGTCATTCATAAATCTTCTCTCATGGCACATGGGATAGTAAAATGTCCATCAGATGTGCTCTTCAGAATCTCACTAGACAATAAATGTTCTTCATTTGCATTGATAGTTCTATGAAGACCCTTTAACACCCAGGGAACCTTTTTGTTACACACAACAAAATTATACAATGATAATGTTTATTTAAAATATGTCCATAGATGTTTTTTGGGACAACCAGAAATTGGTTCCAAGAATTGAAATTATTTGCCATAAATGTGAAAATATTGAACTTACACAAAGGACAGTCAGAAACAATGCTCATTCTAGAAGAAAATTTCAGGTGACTCTTTAAATAATGGTTCCAAAATTGGGTTTTCACAATGAGTATGTTAACATGGACACCAATAATCTGATTTTAATACAATTAGACAATACTCTGAATAAGAGTCTACCATGTAAACAGCGATTTTGGATTAATTTAATCTGATTAGGGTCATAATAGAACTAAACAGAAATTGAATAAAGACATGTGGAGTATGCTGATTTTAGTCGCGTTATTAAAGTGCAGTACAGACAAACGCCGCAATTAAAAAAATACCGTTGTGCAGGATACTCCATACACGACTGTTTGCCACTATTCTCTGCACCTACTGATTCAGTGAAGGACCACAGACGCCTGCATCACGAAATGCGGAGGTTTTTTTTCCATTCCATTAAAACAACACTTTTCCAGCAGTTCATACTTACATCCAATATCTCGTTTGTCATGGGGGGGGGGGGGGGATCATGTAAGGAACATTAAAAAAGCAACTCATGTAAACACTTTAATCATATTATTGTCTTACGTATTTAGATTAAGGCAAATAATTTGATTGCTGATGTCCATGTAAATGTAGTCAATGATCCCAGAGAAAAACAATATGTGGGTTTCACGAAGAACCATTCAGGGAAGAGTTCTTATAAGAAAATACGGAAGTGAAAGCTTCCATTGATATTTGAAGGAACCCTGATGCCAATAATGAACATTCATTGTATACAGAGAAATTAGCATATACCATAATAAAAGCAAACCAAAGAGCCAGCAGCAATGTTTACTTCATCCTGTCCATTTTGAATATAATTCCTAAGGTTTTGACATTGACTAAAAATCCACTTTGGAAATGGCCTGTCGAAAGCCTTGGTGTTTGTTTAGTGCGGCTCATAAGAATCGGTCATCAGATTTCTGGTTTGTGTAAGGGCCATAGCTCATGCTGTGCTATCTGGGTGGAGCCGTTTCTTGGACTCGGAGTTAAAAATGCTGTGCTTGATGAAAAACCTGTGGTGGCGGAAGATGAATCGCTCATGTGAGTCCATATTCATCACCCAGGTGTCCCGCACTTCCGATGGCCCCTGACACAAGATAAAGAGCTGTGAGACGGGAGAAATGACCTCATCTGACAGCCTCAAAGAGAACCAGCGGCACAATGGAAATGGATTGGAGCGTTCATAGGAAATATTACCGCACGCTGTATTCATGATGTGTGGCGCGATTATGCTCTGCCCTCTTCAGCCCGGCGATTGCATTGGCGGCGGTTTATTATTTTATTTTAGTTTACGGTGAAGCGCGAAACGATGGCGCGCTGAAGAAGCTGTCTGAAAAATACAGCCCGATCGATAGGAGAAGGTTTAATATCCTTCATTTCTTTCAATCGACCTGGTGGCCCTCTTTCTGTCAACAGAATTATATACTGTATGAGATAGTGTAGTGCAGGGTGGGCTTTGTTTATAGGCTCTACTTTCTTTTTAATTGCTTTTGTTTTTAATAACTGTCTATTAGCCTGTGTACACAAAAGCACATTTTGTTCCAAACCCTGGTAGGCTTTTTTTTGGTTGTTGTTGCTGTAATTGATTTCATTAGAGTTATATTAGTATGCTGTTAAAGTAACAGGTAAATAGACTGGAAAAAATCACTATTGGAAAATCGCTAATGAATTTTTTTTGACATAATTACAAAGAAATGGCAAGTACAACACTGAAATAAACAAAAAAAAAATGAAGCGCAGAGAATGTAAAACACAGCAACTTTTTAAAAAGATTATTTATTGGCCTAAGAAACATTCAGCATTTTGTCTCTGCCATTTTAGACTTATTATTTGTACAGATTTTAAATGTGAATTTTCTGGATTTGGCTGCTCCATGAATGATGAATGACTTGAAATTAATTATGCAAAAAAAATTAACATTATTGATCACATTTTACAAAGAGGTTTCAGTAGTTAATTTTAGTTAATTTATATACTAACATGAACTAGCTATCAACAATACTTGTACAGCATTTATTACTCATAGTTCCAACATTTACTAATGCATTATTAAAATCCAAATTCTTGCTTGTTAACATTAGTTAATGCACTGAGCTAACAATAAACAACTATTTTCATTATTAACTAATGTTAAAAAATATGAACAAATACTGTAATAAATGTATTATTCATAGTTTGTTCATAGCAGTATACAACCTTGTTAAAGTTTTACCACATTATTTTCTAAGTCAGAACATTTTTTACTACACCATACTGTTACTTATCAGCAGCTCTTGAGTAATCAGTAAATATGAAGGTAAAAAAACCTGAAATGTTCATTGTCACCATATTATACTCCATTTACTACGTGTCATAAATTAAACTCATAAGGAATTTATATATATTTGCACTATGGATGAAATAAATTACATTTACGTTTTACATGAGTTTTTTTTTCCTTCACTATCATCAATGGGTGAAGTTTGCTCCTCGCCACTATCACCATCTATCACTGCACATCGATTGATTTGCTCTTCAATGTTTGGACTCTTAGCAGTGAAAATTAAACTACACTGAACTGAACTTAACTGAACTTCAACTCTGAAAACTGGACTGACACAGTTTCAATTTACTAGAACGTCTATGTTAAGCTGCATTGACACAATTTGCATTGTAAAGCGCTATAGAAATAAACATGAATTTAATTGAAAATTTAATTAAGCTTCTAAATAAATGAATAAAACCTATTCCTATCAAAACAATCTAAAAACAACATATTACTTAAACTTATCAGACAAAATGATCACATTTCTATTTAAATTTCAGATGAAAAAATTAGGCCAAACATTTTTTATGATGCAGTAGTTTATTAATCGATATGTTGACATGTGTTTTATCAAATATTCCCAAATATAGTGGTCCCTGGTTAACTGCGGATGTTACATTCTAAAAATAACCTGCAATAGACGAAATCCACAATGTAGTCAGCTTTATTTTTTACAAGTATTAAAGATGTTTTAAGGCTGTAAAACCCCTCACTACACACTTTATATGCATTTCTTTCAGGCATTAACATTTTCACACTTTCCTCTCTTGTTTAAACACTCTCAAAGTTCAAACTTTCATAGAAAAATAAGTCCAATAT
This sequence comes from Danio aesculapii, assembly GCF_903798145.1. Taxonomy (NCBI): domain Eukaryota; kingdom Metazoa; phylum Chordata; class Actinopteri; order Cypriniformes; family Danionidae; genus Danio; species Danio aesculapii. The sequence goes on from NC_079451.1 coordinate 35,609,064, forward strand.
TATAGAATGAAAGCAAAGATCAAAACCTGTTATCAGGTGCAAACAACATTCATTGCTGTCAGCAAAAGTTTTATAAAGCTTTTTACTTTTGTGTGAATAATGTTGGCATCCAGTGTAATGTTCTTTTTCCTGCAGTAACTAATCACACTGAATGTGCCGCACACATGACAGTGTTCTGAGTCATAGCTGGACACCACAGACAGCCGCTGACTTGCAGCGTCGGTGTGCGTACCCTTATATAAACCTATGTTTACTATTTTAAAATGCATAGTGCTGCGGCACATCTGGTGTGCGACCCCCTTTACGATGGTTATGTTGCGGATAGTTACAACCCTTTTTGCATACTTGTTGAAACACACTGGCGATCAAAGATTTATGTTAATTTGGAGCATTCTAAACTTTGCAGGAGACATGAAGGAGATTGATTGATAATGGTCTACAACCAATCAGGACGCAGAACACAATGCGCTGTAACAAAAAAAAAAAGCATGCCAAATTGCACAAAAAAAAACGGTAAAACTGCGCGACCACAAAAGGTGAACCGCATTATGGCGAGGGACCACTGTACACTGTAGAAAAATGCTGGATTCCACATACAGTAATTCCTTCATGTTCCTTCATCCAACACAAATAGATTAAGTGAATACATTTTTACAAATTTAAGTAAATCAAACATATTATAAAACAAGTTGTCCCCCCAAAAGCTTAAGATTTGTGTGGTTTTATTGCATTTTTAAATAAGTAGTTTGAACAAGCCATATTTGAGTGGATTAAAATTATTTTACAAACATTTTGATAATGAAATTAAATGTTTTACACCATAGGGCTGCATATTCGATCTTCTTTGCCCATTGTAAGATATAAGACCACATACAGTAAACTCCAAAATGACCTACTGTAAACACAAAATGTTGAATTTTATGTAAACACACTGTAGTGACAACTCTTAAAATTTTGTAAAAAGTGTGTGTGAGTGAGGCAATAAAAGGATTAATGAATGCATGATTTATGTATCTTAAAGTTTCCTTCACTTGCTAACTAAACATTTCCGTTGTTGTTGTTTCTGTACCAGGTCAAAACATGTGAGTAAAATGTTATGAGCACCCTGCCTACAGTAGGTTTTGAAGCAATGAACGTTTAGAGAAAATCCGGGTTACTCTCTGTTTAATCCTCTGGCAATTCGGTGCTCAAACCTTCCCGATAACATTGAAAAATAACGTCGGTATTACTGTAATGATCGAGGCTTTATGTGTTTAGCACTAGACACCTTCAAGGCCTCCATAAGCTTTAAAAGCGGAATGACGTACGGCTGTATTTAGAGGAACGGACAGGAACCGCTTCAGTTGAAGCAAGTTTATTTGATCTCTCACACTTCCGCCGAGAAAACCATGAAACACAATAAAGCATCTCAGCATAATCTATTTATTTATCTTTCCTTTTTTTCCTCTCCAAAACCTCAGTATATTCTTTGAACTCCTCTGCGTCTCAGCCAGAGCGTGTGAAATCCATCCCGAATCAATACTGTTGTCTGATACCTTTATTTGACGATCTCTGCGCGGCTACTCGGGATTGCGTGCGACCAACAGACGCGCCTGACATGACCATCAAACATGATTTCCAACGACTAACTTCATTCAATATGGCTCATAAAGAAATAGTAGTGTGCAAAAATCCATTTTTGGTCAGGCAAGGTGACCTTGTGGGAGGGGGGGAAGTGGTCTTTGCTTTAAGGCTTAGTCACTCAAGTGGAGCCATCCATCACCGCGCATTTCCAGGAAAAACAAATTATGCCCTGTACCAGCACATAAACGTGGCCAATCAATATCTCTGCCCTGCCTCAAATGCCACACATTTTACACCATTTCTAATCATCTTGTTGTCTTTCCACCTCTGCCAGTTCAATGGAGTGGATCATAGTCATTTATTTTTCACCCCTCTTTTATTATTAGTAGTATTTGTTTGTGTGACATCACATTTCATCTTCTGAACTAATCGGGTTTGTTGCTTGAATCAATTGCATGCTGCTATAATAAGTAACCTTTTGAGGTGCATTGTTATTGCTTATTATACTTTTTATCTTGCATTCATTGATATGTTCTGCAACCTAATAAAGGGGTATATTTCTTTCAGAAAAACTAAGAACTTGTTGTGCTTTTGGTATTTAAATGTGCCTATCTCTCTTTGAACTTACTTCTACCATATTCTACCATAGTACCATTTCAACAAAAGTTACCTATATATATCTGTCTATCTGTCTATCTGTCTATCTGTCGATCTGTCTATCTTTCTATCTATCTATCTATCTATCTATCTATCTATCTATCTATCTATCTATCTATCTATCTATCTATCTATCTATCTATCTATCTATCTATCTATCTATCTATCTATCTATCTATCTATCTATCTATCTTTCTATCTATCTATCTATCTATCTATCTATCTATCTATCTATCTATCTATCTATCTATCTATCTATCTATCTATCTATCTATCTATCTATCTATCTATCTATCTATCTATCCATCCATCCATCCATCCATCCATCCATCCATCCATCCATCCATCCATCCATCCATCCATCCATCCATCCATCCATCCATCCATCCATCCATCCATCCATCCATCCATCCATCCATCCATCCATCCATCCATCCATCCATCCATCCATCCATCCATCCATCCATCCATCCATCCATCCATCCATCCATCCATCCATCCATCCATCCACAAAACTTTTATCTCAGCAAAGTCAGATCTTAATTTCCGAAATAAATCATTAAAAATCCAGGCATGATCAAATTTCATTTGGGTAAAATAAGCGTAATCTTAAAATCCACTTCTGATACCAAACGATCAAGTCAAGTTAATAATTGGTTGTTCCTAAAACTTGGATAAGCGAAACGACTTATGGCAGGTTGTGTATATATTATCCTTTTTATCTTTAACCTTTACTGACAAAACAACACTCTTTAGTAATATCTACTGCTTTTTCAAATTAAAATTTCACATTTGTGTTCAATTACTCATGAATATCTAAACTAGCCTTTCATAAATCATCTAAATTAGAAGCTCAATACCACAAATATAAATAAAAGCGGAGTTACTAAAGAGAGCTGTAACAAGAGAAGGATGTGATAAAGGCCCAGAGTATGGTTAGAGGAGGAAAAAAATCCTGATGTCTTTTCTCTAGGCTTAAAAAAAAAAATCAACTGCGATTGGGTTTTTTTTTCTGGAAGTCATCTGTTTCATGTTGCCAGAGAATGGTCAAAGCTCCTCTCTCCTGCTCTCTTATCTGCACAATCCTGCTCTGATTGAAGCGCTAACTCTCAACTGCCTTTGATCAGGTCGTGTGTCACTTAAGACTGTTCTGAATGGAGTCTCATCTTCCTCATCCCGCAGTTCCAGATCGGCTCTGGCTCTCAATCAAAAACACAATTAGAACGGCATTAAAAAAAGACAGGACCACTCCGTCTTATCCATACCATCGGCTGCCTTTACCTCTCGCTCATTCATCCTTCTGTTTTTAATTTGCTCTTTCTTTTGTTTCAGAGCATGTCAGGTGTTTTGAAGAATTAACCATTGATCTCCTCATACACTTGTAATAAATGAAAGCAGGGAGAATGTGATAGATTCACCGCAATCAGGTTTATTTATTTTTTGGACATATACAAATTTTTTTGGTCTGCATTTGGAGATTAATTTATTTGCTATATTCTGACACCTAATAATGGATATACGGTTAATTTATGTACAGTATGTTTGAGTAGAACCTCATCTGTTCTTGTATTTTGTCTTTTTATTGTGTGTGCTTTTACTGAACATTTAATTAATGAGTGGAGGAGAAGGTGATAGATAGGGGTGTAATGATAGACCAATGTTCCGTACAGTTTGCAGTATTGGGCCCATGATATGATTCGGTTCTATTTGCTAAGGGGGCAGTAGGTATTTGTATTATTTTTTTGTTTGTTTGTTTGTTTCGACTTGGGATTAGGATGATCATTGTTTGCAGGGGGGATGTCTAGAGTTTGACTATACTGTTATTTATTTTTATTTATTTGACATGGACATCACAATTACACTGGACAACCAAATGCATATGTTTAAGTGTTTTAGCAGACTTGCTAAATTTCAATACCTGTCCACTGGTGGCTTGACAAAATGACAAAAATAAAATAAATACAAATACACAACATTATAATTCTTTACATACAATTAATGTGTGGCAAAAGCAAAGGTGGCATGATCAAACACCTATTCATTGCAGTCTAGCAATCAGGTTAATTTATTAAATTATTTTAACTTATTAGTAGGCTCATACAGAATCTGGACCAACAGAAATCTGTAGATTTTTTTAGCCCATAATTAAGTCTTGTTGTTTACTGATGTAAATGTGTGTAAATATACGTATATATTTTTGGACTATTTTGGTCAGCATTTGAAGATTCGGTCACTGTATCAGATATTCTGCAAGCTATAATAGAGATGGATTCAGTATAAGAAAAAAAAATCTTTTAGTTATTTTTTTAGTATTTTAATTCATCAACCTTAAAGCATGCATCTACCTTTCCTTGTATTGTTTATTTATTTTTTCGGCACTTATTAAATTGCATCGCTATGTAATGCGATTACTTAAACTCGTCCCTTTTGGCTGCTCACACTGTCATGCCAATGTGGAAGATTGTTCCCGGGAAGATGGGCAGCACTTCTGGAAAGCATTAATTACCACAGAATGGGACCATTAATCAGAGCTGTCTATGCCAGACAGAGCAGAAGGCAGCAGAAAAGGGCTTCTCTCTGCTTCAGTGCTGAATGACTGGAGGTGCTCTTATGCATATACCCTGGTGCACAGGAGCACTGCAACCAAACTAGGACATTGACATAATGAAGACAGATTTTCTTTGGGGACCTTGGCGTTTCATACATGTTGACAGCAAGGGACAAGAAGGACCTTATAGTGCACTTCTGAAATTCTGCTTAAATACCGCCTTTTTCTTCAGGTCTTCATCAGTCGCTGCAGATGGAAACATTTCAAATGCATCAAAACAGCTTAGATGTCACAGCATCTCTTGTTGTGTTTACATCTGCTGTTAAAATGAGTTTTTGTCAATCTGATCACAAGTGGACGATGGTGAATACAGGTGTAAACAAGGTCTGAATTGGTTTGAGCTCGACCATTTCTAGAGGTAGTTGAAAATGCATTCAGTTGATTGCTTGTGTAGTGTAGTTCAATGCATTTAGATAAAGTATAGCCACAAAAAAGGACCATAAACTCTGACCCTGTTTACAGGCAGTTAAGATCCATCATTGTCAATCAGACCACAAGTGGACGATGAGTCTAAATATAAGTGTTAATGTGGTCTAAAACATTTCAAGCTTTTCTGCTTTAGAGCTTTACCATGAAACATATTTACCTGAACTGCTTTTTTATGTAAGCTCAAAAAGTCCCTCACATACTGTATAGTCAAACATATTCAGATTGGAGTAAAGATGCATTTTCGTCAATCCAATCACAAATTGAATTGTTTTAGGCTTGTTCACTTTTTGAAACCAAATCCAGAGCTAAAAATACATTAACTGGATCAGTTTTGAAGTGTATACACTCATGTCAAATGAGTTGTTGGCCACAAAAGAACATCTCATCTCTGGGCCGGTTTACAACTGCATTAAGATGTATTTTTGTCATGCTTATCACATAGACGAAGCTAAATGTTGGTGTAAATGGTCTAAAATGGGTGAAAGCTTGTCAACTTTGTTTACACCTGATATAAAGGTATTGTTTTTGGTATGTGTATTATGTGTAGTAAACATTTGAAGTGGATCAAAAAAAGGTTTTCCAAATGGTCCTAAGACAAGAACGAGTGTTGAATAGTTTTACAACCACCTTGGTGAAAGGTTTTTATCCACTTCATGATAGATTCAGGATTCACTATGGATATATATGGATGAATGGTGTGTGTGTGAGAGAGAGAGAGAGGTTTGAGGTTCAAATCACTTTTATTACAAAATACTTCAGCTACACATTTACACAATTATTAAACATTAAAACAAAAACTTTAAAAGTGAAAACATAGTTCGTCCTCAATAATTACACACAAAGCTCCTTTAAGACACCACATTAAATTAAACTTTGCAAGATCATTCATGACTTTATTAATACTCTTGATTTAACTGAATTCCTAAATGTTACACATAAATCATTACACAGGCCATGATCAATCTTTTCCTTTCTCGTAGTATAAATTGCCATTTTGGCATGTCCTAAAATAAAATTAAACAACTAACACTGATGTTTTTGGCTTTTTAAATGCTTAAAACCACGTATAAAAACTTTCATTGAAAAGCATTCATTGAAACATTTAAAAAAATTACTTAAGACGTAAATAAAGGTGTCAATCTAGCGCACTGTGTGAAAGCATGAAAAACTGTTTTCCTTTAGTGAACAAAATAGACGTAGTAAATCAACTTCTTGATTAATCACAGAAACAAAAGCGTTCACCGCAATAACACCATGTAACAACCTCCATTGTAAATCTCCAATTCGTTTAGACAATGGTGACTTATAAAATACTCTCCATTCAGGTTTTTCACACTCTTTTAACTGAAGTACTTTACGCCAAGGTGTATCAACTTTTTTTTTATCTAAAACATTCTTATTAAAAACCTTAACACTAATTTTATTTTAAAAAAAATTCAGAGAGAGAGAGAGAGAGCGAGCATCACTCCATATCCCTGAATCAGCGTTTTCTTCTCAAGTGCCACTCGCTTATGTCCTGCAGTTGTTTAGTTAATTCAACTAAACAAGAAGTGTATGCTAATTTTGTCAATACTGTGTGAATGGGAACAGACTTGTAATGAACTTAATGCATTTGATCTAGACGAGTTAATTCAATTCAAACAACCTTAAGGACCCCGTGGAATTACTTGACGAAAGCAGTTTTCCTACTCGTATTGAGCTATTCTTCCAGCAGTGAACTACTTCATTATAATATGTATGTATAGCCTATATGTTCTGAAATTTAATTTGAGTATTACTTTAGCAATTATACGTACATATAAGTGTCTACACTCGGACCAACCCATTCAAAGAATTATTGATTTAACCCTCTATTGCTGGATAATTTTCATCATAAATAATTTATAGATTTTGTGTAAAATAAATACTGAATTGAAAAAAAAAATGATATAAATGTCCAAAATACCACATTTTCTAATGTCAAAATGCCACAAAAATAGGCATACTAACCAATCATTTGTCAGCGGCAACAATTCAAGCCAGTCAGCTTTCTGTAACATTTTTATGACTATATAAAACCCGCTTTGGGTTAAAACCACAGGTGAAGAGAAACTTCTCCATTGTGACAAACATTGTGAGTGGAAGATATGGAGTTCCTGAGCATATGTGATACGGTTAGATGGAAAGAGGCTCTCCATTCATACTGTATATAAACAATATTACTGTAAACCCTATATTTTGTATATGAGTTATGAGATTTGCTCAGCTGATAAAAGGTATTAAGTTGACAAGTGTTTGTTATTGGAGAGACTCTATCGTGTCATCAAACATTCAACTCATCTATCGTTTAATGCTTGTGAGTAGGCTAATTTATCTGTAATGGCATTTACAGATGTTTTAGATACATTTAAAATACTATAATGAAAACACTTTCTGTTTTATAGAATGTAGAGTATTTTGTTTTGTTATCATCTCTTGAAAAAGTGAATATTATTTAAAGCAATTACGTATTAATTCGAAGTTTGGGAAAGTTTACCGTTCAGCTGAACTGGTTGTGTTCTTAATTCATTAAACATATTTTCTTAAGTCATTGTTCACAAATAGGATTACACTGAGTTATTTGCTCTCTAACTTGACTAAACTTCTCAAGTTTATAAAAATCGGCTTATGAGAACAATTTGTTCAATGGAATTTTGTGTCTTTCATTCATTTTCCTTCAGCTTAGTCTCTTATTTATCAAGGGTCACCACAGCAGAATGAACCGCCAACTATTCCAGCTTTTGTTTTACGCAATGGATGCCCTTCTAGCTCCAACCCAGTACTAGGAAACACCCATACACTCTCGCATTCACACATGTACACTACGGCCAATTTAGTTAAGTCAATTCACTTTTAGCGCATGTCTTTGAACGATGGAGGAACCGGAGCACATAGAGGAAATCCACAGAAACACGGGGAGAAGAAATGCCCAGCCGGGCCTCGAACCAGCAACCTTTTTGCTGTGAGGTGAAAGTTCTAATAACTAAGCCACCATGCCGCCAAATCTTGTATCTCTAAGTCTTTATAAGCTTATGGGCCGTTGATCAATAAAACTGACTTCACTGTAGATACAGTATATAATAAACAAAGCGGACAATTGTAAATTTAAAGTGAGTATATTAGCTATAACTCAATTTTGTCAAATTTTGTGTGTATAGCAGCAAGCTCAAGGCTTACAAACGAGAACAGAAAAAGCTTCAAAACTTTGTTAGAATTCTCTTTTATTTTATTTGGTCTCCTTCATAAAGTTGCTCTATCTCATATACCATATGCCAATTATGAAAGAGAACAGACAGCAATAATGTCGAAGACTCTTCTTATATAGGTGCGGTTGCTTCTGGCTGAACGTTCATCTTCATAAACCACCAACGTGCTAACCTAAAACGATACCACTGGCCATTTTAGTAGCATTTTAAATTGTCTTATTACTCTCAATGATTTCTTTCAGCTCTGGATCGCCTGTTCTCATGAATTTGTCTATAACTGGCATCTGAGTACCTTTTTTCTTTTCCCATTGTTGCAGTAGGCTGAACACAGCCCCCCCCCCCCACCAGAATGTTTTTTTTTTTGCCTACCCTAATGTTTTCAGAGATAATAAAGCAGATGCTTTGTTGTTTTTTAGCATTACTGCAGCACACATTCAAAAGGAATTTGGCAAATCGCATCGATCTCTCGCATCAGCCGCTTTAAATACTGTGTTTAATGTTGCATCACATCTCTGCCTCTAATTATCGGAAACCTCTCAGCTAGGATAAAATGGATAATGCTTATTTGAACTTCTTCAAGGCCTTTTCTCAAGCAGTTTATGCTCGTCTCTGTAAGTATGCACTAGCTGGGTGGAATTCACGAGTGATTTCACAAGTTCCATGAATTTTTGTTTTCGCTTTAGCATTCCATCAAAGCTATTTCTCACCTCTGATGTCATCATGATGTCATTATTTTGTTCCCCACAGAATGACAGATGCAGTCCCATCTTCAAAGCATCAGTGCACATGCATATCCGCTTATCCAAACTCTTGTCTCCATCCTTCTATTTTCCTCCACAGAACTGATTTACCAGCAGCATTTTAATGGCCATTCGCTTTGCAGCCAGCACCGGCTAATGAGTCCACAATAATTAGTCGAGGTACGTTGAGCAGCGCCAGTAAAAGTCCAGGTGGTGTGACTAATTACAAAGGTGTTCAAGGCCTTACTTACACAAGAACAAGAGAGGGGAGACCCTCTGTTCATGCTCAGCTCTCAGTCAGAGGCGCGGCCATATTTGGAGACGAGAACCCAAACTGTAATTCCCACTTTAATGTTTCTGCTAATGTGTTGTTTTCTTTAACAAGGCGATTAAATGTTTGTTTCCTGTCAGTAAGTGTTAGGCATTGCTGGCAAAGTCAATCTGTCATTGTTTTGAAACGTCATGCATCATGAAACTTCTTCATGAGCCATCGAGATTAGTGAGTTGACAGACATGCATTGTGTTTGCAAGAGCGTTTTACGTTTTCATGTCTCAAGAAAAAAATAATAAACATCCATGTGTTTATTATGCTGCTGCGTATTTTAGGGTCGTACATGTGAGCTGTCAATTTGGCTTTGGGTTTCCCTTTGCACAGGTATTTTTATTTTTTTTTATGTATCTTTCGCACTTTTTAGAGAGAAAAAAGTATGGTATTTGAAGAGTTATTATTTATTTACTTTTTATTGATGTACATTGTAAGTTAAGTTTAACATTTTGTATTTTTTTTATCTGTTCACACATGTAAGAATGTCTCAGAAATGTGGGTGTTTTGAGGTGTAGTGCATATTTACAGCATTTTTTTTTTGTGAATTTGGTTAGTTATTTTGTTCACAATACATAAAAATTCTCAATATATATAAAATGGTTTAACCATTTGTCTGGTATTGTAACAGCCTTTGTTGAATTTTTTTTTCTAACAATGGAAGTTAAAGAGGTATGCAGAGCATATTTGAATATATGGAAATATGAAGCTGTATCACATATTTATTGTCTCGATGCTTGAACATAACACATTTTTCTCTTTTACCTAGATATTCCTAAAAAAAATTGGTTGAAAATGTTGAGCTGAATGTGACTTGTGTTGCTTGCCAATCTCATTTTGGGTTATAGAAAATGTTTAAATTATAATCTGTAGTAAAGATAGCTTCTAGTAAGAATATGATTAATTATTTGTTTCCTTTCAGTAAATGTTAGGCATTGTTGGCAAAGTCAATCTGTCACTTTTCTGAATCGTCATGCATCATGAAACTTCTTCATGAGCCATCGAGAATAGTGAGTTGACAGTCATGCATTGTGTTTGCAAGAGCGTTTTACGTTTTCCTGTCTCAAGCAAAAAAAAAACAAAAAAAAAAAACAGATGTGCTTGTTATGCTGCTGCGTGTTTTAGGGTCTCACAAGTGAGCTGTCAATTTGGCTTTGGGTCTCTCTCAGATCCCTTTGCGCAGGTATTTTTTTTTAGATCTCTTTTTTTTAGAGAAAAAAAGTATGGTATCTGAAGAGTTGTTTTTTATTATTTGTTTTCTTGTTGACTTCCATTGAAAGTTAAAAAATTTTCCATTTTTTTATCTGTTCACATATGAAAAAAAAGTCTCAGAAATTTGAATGCTTTGAGCCGTAGTACATGTTTACAGCATTTTATTTATTTACTTTGTTTTTTTGTGAACTTGTTTAGACATTTTGTTCCCAATACATATACAATTCACAATACATATAAAGTCAAAGTCACAGTAAACCAGTTTAATCCTTTACCTGACATCGTAACGGCCTTTGTCAACCTTTTCTTCTTATATTGGAAGTTAAAGAGTTATACAGAGCATATTTGAATGTATGGAAATATGAAGCTGTATCACATATTTATTGTCTTGATGCATGAAAATAACACTTTTTCATCTTTTACCTTAATATATATATTTTTAACAAGGTGTTTAAATACTTGTTTCATGTCAGTAAGTGTTGTAAGCATTGCTGTCAAAGTCAGTCTGTCACTTTTCTGAATCGTCATGCATCATGAAACATCTTCATGAGCCATCGAGAATTGAGAGTGGACAGACATGCATTGTGTTTGCAAGAGTGTTTTACATTTTCATGTCTCAAGGAAAAAAAAAACTATCCAGATGTGTTTGCTGCATATTTTAGGGTCTCACATGTGAGCTGTCAGTTTGGCTTTGGGTTCCTCTCAGATCCCTTTGCGCAGGTTTTTTTATTTTTTTTATTTTATATTTTTTGATGTCTCTTAGGCATTATTTAGAGAGAACAAAGTATGGTATCTAAAGAGTTATTATTTATTTATTTATTTAAGTTAAGTTTAAAAATTTTGTAATCTTTTTTTAATCTGTTGAAAAAATGTCTGAGGCGTAGTGCATATTTAAAGCATTTTTATTCATTTATTTGTTGTTTTTTGTGAACTTGGTAAAACATTTTGTTTACAATATACATATAGAATTCACAATACATATAAATGGTCACAGTAAACCAGTTTAAACCTTTATCTGGCACCCTTATAGCAGCCTTTGTCAAACATTTTTCTTATAGTGTAAGTTAAAAAGTTATACAGGGCATATTTGAATGTATGTAAATAAAAAGCTATTATCTTATCTTTTTATATTATCTTTATGAGCCATCGAAAATAGTGAGTTGACAGACATGCATTGTGTTTGCAAGAGAATTTTTACGTCTCAAGCAAAAAAAAAAAAAAAAAAAAGATGTGTTTTTTATGGTGCTGGGTATTTTAGGGTCTTCTATGCGAGCTGTCAATTTGGCTTTGTGTTACTCTCAGATCCCTTTGCGCAGGTATTTGTTTTAGTTTTAGTAGACTCTTAAGCACTGTTTAGAGAGAGTGTGTTTTTTATTATTTTGTTCAAATGTCTTTGTAAGTTTAAAATTTTCATATTTTTTTAACCCGTTCACACATGAAAAAATGCCTCAGAAATTTGGATGTTTTGAGGTGCAGTGCATATTTACAGCATTTTTATTTATTTATTTATAGCTTTTTTTTTGTGAACTTTGTTAAACATTTGTTCCAAATACATATACAATTCACAATACATATAAAATCATAGTTACTGTAAATCAGTTTAATCCATTAACTGGCATTACAACGGCTTTTGTCGCCCTTTGTTTTCTGATAGTGGAAGTTAAAGGGTTATACAAGGCATATTTGAATGTATGGAAATATGACGCTGTATCTCATATTTATAGTTTTGATTCTTGAAAATAACACATTTTCATCTTTTACTTAGATATTTCTAAAATGTATGTTGAATGTGTTGAGCTGAATATGACTTGTATTGTTTCCCAATCTCATTTTGGGTTATAGAAAATGATCAAATTATGATCCGAAGATATAGCTTTTAGTAAGATCTTTAAGAAACATGTTTAATAATTTAGCTAATATATTATTTTTAAACAAGGTTATTAAATATTTGTTTCCTGTCAGTAAATGTTAGGCATTGTTGGCAAAGTCAATCTGTCATTTTTCTAAATCGTCATGCGTCATGAAACATCTTTATGAGCCATCGAGAATAGTGAGTTGACAGACATGCGTTGTGTTTGCAAGAGAATTTTTGCGTTTTCATGTCTCAAGCAAAAACATCCAGATGTACTAAACATACTGCTGCATATTTTAGGGTCTCACATCCGAGCTGTCAATTTGGTTTTGGGTTTCTCTCAGATCCCTTTCCGCAGGTATTTTTTATATAGATTTTTTGAAGTCTCTGGCACTTTTTTAGAGAGAGGAACAGCTTAAGATGAAAGAGGTAGTTCCCCTGCAGGATTATGTACAATGAATAATTTAAAGTGGAAAAAGAAAGCTCAATTCCGTTAACCTTGTAAGTTATTTATTGTTTTTAGATGGCTGTCATGTTTGCTAATATCCTCCCCAGTCAGCCACAACTGAAAATGGAAATTCGGCGGAGTCATTTTAGGGACGTCATCTCCAGAATGCATGCAGACTCTGACGGATGACTCGTACAAGGCCGGAGTTTTTCTGCTTGGGCGGAGGTACAGAAAAACCAGAGAAGTCTTGAATATTTATGCTTCATTCTTGACCTGGACCAACTTTCCCTGTTAAAATGACCACAGTGGAGTCCTTCTGACCTGAAAACCAATTGGAATATGCAATGCATTGGGAACATTGCTATATTTACTTGCTACAAAAATAGTTCACTTCAAAAAAGAAGCTTTTTTTCAGTATAGCTTTTTATTTTTATTCATGTGGTTTTAAAAAACAAAGTAATATATCTTGTATTTCCATTTAATAAGGTTGCCTAGCTCTAAAAATGAAACAAAAGCACAATTAATGTCTGTGTAAACCATAAATGAAACTTTGAATATTGATTAGGGGGAAGGGATTTGGGTTTGTGCATCATTACCCCAATATTTTGGCTAAATCCATCAATCATATTGACGTTGTACCCCAATGTACCCCAATGTCGTGGAGACGTTGAATTTTTTTTGTTGACGTCAAAAATCAGTTTGACGTCATTGTCTAACGTCCAACCTAAAATCAACCAAATATCAACGTCTACTCATGTTACACCTTGACGTTGTGTGGACATTACCACTATGACATCTTTCAGATGTAAGATTTTGGTCACTTTCCAACACAACCTAAAATCAACCAAAAATAATTTGTCGTCGTTAATGGACATCAAAATAATGTTGTCATTAGATGCTGACTAGACATTGAATTTTGGTCATCTGATGTTATGACCTAAATCGAACCTAATATTAACATCTTATGATGTTGTGTGTCTGCTGGGTTTTTGTCTTTACACTTTTTCAGACAGCATTTTTATTTTTTTTATTTTTAGTGGACTTGGTTAAAGACATTTAACCTACAGTCTACATTAAATCTAATTCACAATACATAAAAAAAAAACTTTGGTCACACTCAATATACCACAGTCATTATTGTAAAACTTAACTGAGATTGTAACAGCTTTTCTCTTTTTTCTTCCTAAATTGGAAGTTAAATGGTAAAACAGAGTATATTTGAAATATATATATATATATATATATATATATATATATATATATATATATATATATATATATATATATATATATATATATATATATATAACACTGATATATATATCAGTGTTTCCTCTAGGATATTTTCCAGCTGTGGTGGCAGGCCTTTTTTACTCAGATTCACCAACTACTTGTGCCGTTATTTCAGTGACAAACGTCGTGAGCGCAGTATTACAATTCGAGGTCGCATTTATGTAATAGCCTACGAGCATGCGAACCTCTTTGCTTGCGCTGATTTCTTCTGCTCGTGCACAAAACTTCTTGCACGCCCCCTCAAATATACGCTGCTCAGTGCTCAAGAACAGATCTTCTTGTGCGCTCTCAAATCAATGCTGCTAAAGTGCGATTTAGTGCGTTTATGTAACAACTATGTCTCCAACATTTATTATATTTGCTAGGAATATTTATGAAAGTCTTCAATAGACCTACAGAGCGGCACTAATGCATCCTGAAGTAAAGTGAAATGGCTATACTGTACGTCGTGTTTGCTGGCCTCACGCATCACGCACCTGTCAGTCCGCCAGTCAGTCAGTCAGCACGTAACCTTAAAGAGTTAAACAAATGACGCACAGCACTACTACGGTTACAGAAAAGTTTGTGCTATATATAAAGCTGTAGCACATAGCACATATTAATTGTTTTGATGCTTGAAAATAACTAATTTAATATTTTACCTCGCTATTCCTATAATGTAGTTTTTCTAGTGGTTTAGCATGTTGAGCTGAATCTGAAACTGAGTGACCCGTCGTGCTTCCCAATCCCATTTGGGTTATGGAAGATCATCAAATAATAATCCGTAGTGTAGATAGCTTCCAGTAAGACCTGAACTTTAAGTAGCAATGTCCTCTCCTCATCGTCATTGTTGAAGGTGATCACTTTGATGCTCAAGAACCTTTTTTTTTTACTCCTCCCTGGATAATAAAGTTTCCTTCACAGTCGTTTAGATGAATTTCCAAAGCACTTCGCTGACAGATGGCTTCTTTTAGAGAGTGCCGTGATAAATAGATTGTGATATAAAAGGTGAGACACAGGCCAGCATTTTTATGGTTGGAAGGCGCAAGCTGCTGCAGGTGCAGATGCACAGGGAAAAAAAGGTGTAGGTATTAAAACACTATTTCTAGGCCAGGGGAAACATTTGCCAAAGACTGGTTGATAAGGAGGAAAAGATAATACTGATGAGTGCGGGAGCAAGAGAGAGATCAAGAATATGGAGGGTGATTTGTACGGACATCAAAGGTCAAGCGGGACCAATTTTCATGCCTTGGCTTTCCTCCCAGGAAAGGACGAGGTTTGGCTGACTTGTTCCTCTTTATTTCACTTTATATACTTTCAATTTTCTTAAGCATTCACTCAAGGTCAGCTATGGAGCTTGGGTCCACCCATACGTCAACATCACAAATGCAGCGCTATCCATTCTGTAACTTTGGCAAGGTCATCACTGGAGCAACTCTTTGAATTTAAATGTTTATCCCTTTCAGATTCTCGTCTTTCTGTCTGTGGTTCTTTAGACCATTCACCACTCAACTGGATCAGAGTGGCAGATGTTCCATTGTATACACAAAGTCTAGTACCTCTAAAGTCCCTCGTTTCCAAATGTCCTTTTTGTGTCCTCTTCCATGGTCATTTGATAAATCACACTGCCTTTGGTGTATGAGACAGCTTGGTGCCTTTGAAGCCTTAGGAGCTACTTTTGGCACGGCATCACCAGGGTTCTGAAGGACTGAAGGTAAATGGTGCAGCCATCAGTAATTCGCACATTGTTTCTGGTATTTTCACTCCTCGGAGCGAATGGCTTGTCATGTTTCTCCCTGAGAGAGTTTGCCTAGATGGCGCTTGGCTGCTCCCTCAGAACCTTGCCTGGACGGTTCCTGGGGAGTTTTGCCCCTGCTAAAGTTGGGTGTACCTCCACCTGTGCATTTCTACCTTCGCTCTTGAATAATTCATGCCATAGCCGTGTTTGGTCTGAGGCAGTGAGTCTGTTTCTCCTGCAGGTGTAATGAGAGGCAGAAGCGGTGGGCTTTGAAAAGGATTCTATATGGATGCAGGCCAAAGCTTTACCCTTTCCATGGGTTCAATGTGACCGTGGAGAGAGCCGGGCTAAATTTACCTCTAATGTCTCTCTGAGATCACCTCCAACCTTCTCTGTTCAGTAATAAGACCTGTTTACCGCCACCGCTCGGAGAATCAGCCCTGGCATACGCCGCCATTTTCCTTTCCCTCTTAAGAGGCTTTACAGCATTTTTTTTTGCTTGTGAACTCCAGACCTCGTCTTCCTGAAACGCATTAGTTATCATGCGGAGTGTAATCTGAGTACATGTGATGTTCTTTTCCCCCTTGTGTAATGTGTTTATAGAATATGGCATCCTTGTCAGATCAATAAAGCCAACACGAGCAGGCTCGGGGAGGACAACCCTGGAAAGCAAACAAAAAGGGCCGCTGTAATATCATTTCTCATCCTCGTATCGTTAGAACTCCTGCTGAATGTGTGAGACTCAATGTGACATGTTGTCCGTAGCACATTTATGTAACTGACAAGTTTATCCGTGCTGTCATCTCAATTGTTCAACCCTGGAGTCTCCGATAAAGCTGTGTTTTTGGAAGAAGAGACTGTGACAGTATGGTATGTGGCATTCATTAATGATAAGCAGATTTGAGATGAGCATGCTGGAGGTTTTACGCTTTCAGGTTTCCCAACATCCCAGGAAATAAGTTGAGCTGGAGAGACAAAAGACTGCAGGCAGGAAACAATGGTGTGTTTCTTTTCCTAGTAATTTTCAGGAAGATTTGTACACTATCCCGTTGTTACTAGCAGAGGTGACGTCCTCCTCTTAAAGCTGCCTGTATTCACTGATGTACATTCACAAAACATGAAAATAATTGCAGACAATTACTTAATTTTGAAGCAGAGAGGGAACATAGGAGGCCATGAGGGAAGGTCAGTCAGCATGACCTGAATCGCAGTTTTCTCTGCTTTTTGTCATTTTCTCCAACAAAACTGACTCGACCCTTTATTATTTCTCAGCGCTTTCATCTATTCCACTGAAAAGTGCTTGCGAGGGATGATTTTGATTGAGGTTGGCAACTGGATCTTGTTGCACAAATTCTGTTGCAGCTTCTTTTCGTGACAGTTTCCTTCTGACAAATGTATTCTGTCCCTTTTAATGTCTCTGAAGAAAGTAGTTCCCATGCAGTGACAATCGACTTTTTTTTATTAACCCCCCCCCCCCTCCTCATCACACACATTATTTTGTTTGTTTGCTTTTTTGTGCTGCCATGAGCAACAAAGTTTTGAAATATGTTGCAAGGTAGTTGTCACCCTCATGTGGAAAATTATAATGCATTGCTATTATTGAACCAGCATTTGTTTCTTGATTCGATTTATGCTATCATACTCAAAATCCACTTTCATGTTGAATTTAGGTAGAAAACAAAATGAATTAATGATAATCGCAAACACTGATTTCTGTAAACACAAATTATACACATTTTAGTACGTAATCTTTACATTAGCATCTACATTACTAGAATATAAAACATTAATAAAACTATTTGTTGCATTTATGATTATTTAGACAAAAATTATATGCATTACCAAATACTATAGAATACATAATACATGTCACATAATTTAAAGGTGAAAAATGCAACGTTAATATGGACACTTACTTTATCAACCTGACAACATGCAGGTTTTTTGGTAATTATTTACTCTTCCTTTTTCTAAATTTTTTGGTGAACTATTTCTTAAATCCTAAGCTTGGCAAACAGTTTTGGAGAATTGTTGACGCTTTCCTATTCAATAGAGAGCAGCAATTACTGTACATGCCTGAGAGGCCTTAAGAGATGGCCACATAGCGAAATTTCTTCCCTTAAAGGGACTTTCGTACTACTTAAAACTGCAAGTGATACAGTTTTCATTTAATTCCTTATTTTATTCCTTACAATGGGGTAGACATATGAATATTGATTATTTGATTATGAATTTCAATGTTTAATTCAAAATGTTGTGATGCTACACTAAAAATGTCTTAATGACTAATGGTTTTCCCCTCATAAAACCTCTAACCTCTTTATTCATTCATTCATTTATTTTCTTTTTGGCTTAGTCCCTTTATCAATCTGGGGTCCTCACAGCGGAATGAACCGCCAACTTATCCAGCATTTGTTTTATGCAGCGGATGCCCTTCCATACACACACACACACACACACACACACTCATACACTATGTTCAATTTTAGCATACTCAATTCACCTGTACCACGTCTTTGGACTTGTGGGGGAAACCGGAGCACCCAGAGGAAACTCACGCGAACACGGGGAGAACATGCAAACTCCACACAGAAATGCCAACTGACCCAGCCGAGGTTCAAACCAGTGACCTTCTTGCTGTTAGGTGAACGAGCTACCCATTGCGCCACCGCGTCGCCCCTCTAACCTCTTATTAAAAGTAAATAAAATTGGTGTTTTGGTATTTATGTTTAGGTATAAAGTATGTTAATGGGTGGCACAGTGACACGGTGGGTAGCACTGTCACCTCTCAGCAAGAAGGTTGCTGACTATCATTTCTGTAAGGTGTATACAGTTAAGCTTGAAAATTCAGTGCTTTGAACTTATTAATTTCAGAATATGGAAGCATTTTCATTTAAATTCTGAATGGCACACACTCCAGCTCTGAATATTTTCACAGCAACAGAAAGCCAAGGATATGTAATAAAAATTCAACCCTTAACCACAAGCCTATAAATAAACAGAAAATAACATTCTATATATAATATAATAAATGCACGCACCACAAGCCTTGTAGTGTATTGTTTCTTCTACATGTCAAGTCTGTTCTCTTCATGAATGCATTTTGAAATGTGTTGACCTCAGCACCTGTGCTCGGGAAGCACTGAGAAC
This sequence comes from Danio aesculapii, assembly GCF_903798145.1. NCBI lineage: Eukaryota > Metazoa > Chordata > Actinopteri > Cypriniformes > Danionidae > Danio > Danio aesculapii. The sequence continues at coordinate 35,628,279 of NC_079451.1, forward strand.
CTCATTGGAAATGCTTACCGAGGAATTCGTTCATTGATTGTCAGCAGAACGTGGCTGAGAGACGTGCACTTTCTTTATACCCCCGTTCTCAGTATTTCATCAAGCCGGCATTAACCCCTCACATGATTCAGCTCTTCTCCACTTTCATTGTCACATGGTGATTGCTTGGTCGCTTTGCTGTCTCACTCAAGCGCGATGCCCCATTAAGAACACTCATTGTCATTGTCGTATTTCACACTGAGCCCAGCTATGCAGGTATAACCAGTGGAAAACAATTACCTCCGGCATTCAATAATGACCCCATAGTTAAGATTTGACCTTGCGTGTGATTTGTCTGCACCATAAACAAGAGAAAGCCGGCGATGGGGGTCCGTCTGAGCGGTCATCAGATTTTGATTATCTTAATCTCTCAGAGGGGCTTTATGAGCACACCGTCGATGAGCAGGATTCAGCAGGTTTTCTACAGAAGGTTAAAGATGCACTTTTTTCCCCTCCTTCCTGCTGTTCTATTACATGAGCAGCTGTGCCATTTTCACTTGCCTAAAACCCATAAAATTTTATTCTAGCTTTTCTCAAGGTGTCATGATCTTCAGGTTTGCAGGTGCGATGGCATGATGGATGTGTGCCTGAGCAAAGCTTTTTTAAATGTCTCCAATGAGTGTTTCCACACCTCTTTGTAAACACCTGAAGAGTTGTGAATATTAAGTCACTGCATTTGGATTTATATGTGAGCAAACTTTGTGAAATATTTACTCCATATTTGGATTGACAGATGGACTTGTATTGAGGGATTTATGCATTTTAATGTAGTACTTAAAGCAGTGTTTGACAAAAAACCACAAGAAGCCTTTTAATCCAAGTGCATGGGATACAATATAAGCATGCATTTTGAGAGTCTTTTGGGAGTTTGCTTGTGCTCTGATGTTCCCATCTGTGCGGTTGCAAATTAAGACAATTAGTCATCAAACTCCTTGAAACTGTTCATGCACACACTACTGTATACAGTATATGTTGTGAAGCAGCTGATGCTGTCAGCTTCCTTTGCTTTTCTCTGCTCTTTACAATGAAGATGTGAAATAAGCAACCATATGTTCTGTCATAAAAATTAACATTTTTATATGTCAGTTTTACTGCAGGCCGCTTTCAATATTGAGCCACTAAGGCCCGTTTACACTTGTTTTAAAATGTATATGTTTTGCTACGTTTATGCCTTCTGTACCCGCTACCCTGGAGTTTTCGAATGCTGAAAACAGAGTTTACACTTATACATTTTCGTTTTAAAATGATGCTGCACTGTGTCAGTGTGGGTGTGGGAAAATGGAGACATCTGAAATGGGGCTGATTGGGGCTTTTCTCAATATTAAGTGCACAGAGTTCATTCCTGCATTCTTTTCTTGTAAATTCAGACTTCTCAAGTTTGATATGGAAAACAAACTCCTGAGGACACGGCAGGTAAATCTTCAAAAGGAACAGTGTACTTTATAACGTCAATTACATTGCCTTGGCTACGTTGTTTCAGTATCTTAACAATAAAATGAAAACCTGATATAAGGATCTGCCTATTTCCATTTTGATATTAACTTAACAGACACTAAAAATGTTTAGGCGTCCTGTAGCTACTTATTCATATGACCGTCATCTTCACTGTATGCATATTTAGAACAAAATTGAGCCTAAAACATAACTGCCTCCTTTCATTTTCATTACAAAAATGAAGCATACCCTGTCTTTTGCTGAATATCAGTTTTAATAATCAATAATGGCCATTATAAAAGTATAACATACGATAAGTTTATACTAGGGATGCTCATTTCGGTTATTTTTGACAACCACCACTCGTTAACCGAGTAATTTAACAAATTTAATTTAATTAAAAATAATAATTTATGAGTTTATTTTGTGTCTTACACATTAAATATTGCATTTTAAAATACTGATCTATTTTAACATGCGAACAACAGCATACAGAACAACAGAACATCTTCACGCACCTGCAGTGTTCCCAACAGCATAGAGAAAAGAATACATAGGCCTGCCCTAGATAATTTTTACTTAAATGAAAAATTTAGATTACAAAACAAAAACACTGACTAAATCATTTTTAAGAACCAGCCTATGCTGTTTGTCCAATCATGTTTTTTTCTTCCGTCAAATAAAAATATCAGGCTACCTCAAATCGATCGCTCCACGGAAAATGTGCATTTAATTAATGCTCTACTGTTATTATTGTATCACAAAACCTCTGTCAACATTTTTAATAGAAGTCATTAGATTAAAGATTTGTTGACTATTTGTTGAGTTTATGACGTGGATCCAGACAGGACAGAGGCGATCAGCGCTGGTTTGGCATCAACTCGTGTGCGTCAAACGGTGACCAGAAATATCCTTCTTTCATTTTGCTTCTTTGGCAAAATACATCTTTAGGGACGTGTGATTGCACGTGTTACCATCCCACGAGTTAACAAATATGTGTTGCAGATGCACATTTTGGGGCCGATCACAGTGAACGCGCTTTTCCTTTCCAAAAATGAGCACTTGTCACTAGGAAATGACTGAATCAGCTGACCCGTATTGTGCGTGAGTGTTGCTGTTGATGTTATAATGTTATAATATTATTTAATAATATTGTGAAATTCAAGATTTGTAAAGTCATAAAGCACTGGAGAACTTGAAATAGCGACCACAAGTCTCTCCTCCATCATTAAAAGATCACAATAGTCGTCTTGACAACACAAACACTGCTGTCACCTCAACAGAAACCCTGCCTCGGCTTTCATTTGATTGAAGAATGAAAAAGACGCGACTGACGTAACATGGTTTTCCACTCAGGGTTGACTTTTATTTCAACTGCGAGCACACAGTACGCAATGGCAAAGCGCGAGGCGCATAAGCAGCGCACAAAACTGTCGCGGCCGTTAATAAACAATTCAAAAGATGCCTCTCTCTAAAAATATATAAAATTATATTTTTTAATCGTTTAACTGATACCATTTATCGGCTACAAACGCACCTTTTCACTTAACAGTTAATCGGTTATTTTGAGCATCCCCAGTTTATACAATATAGAAAATAAAGGCAAGTAGCATGGTTGCATAAATTAATATATTACCATAAATTACTACCTATTACCGGAACCATCCGACATGCTCAGCTCTCACCTGGGGTTCTGTGCTCAAAGCATCCGCTGACTGTCTGGAGCTCAGACATACACATACGCTGCAGCGCATGTCAGAGTGTGTGTGGTCATGTGATGTGTGTTTTCAGCGATATAGTGTGGATGGCGAGCTGTTCAAAAACGCTAGGTGAAACGCCAGTGTGGACATGGATCGTTTTCATTCTAAAATGCTGTTTTAAAACTAAAACATATTAGTGTAAATGAGGCCTAAACCTGTGTGTAGCTGTGCTATGACAATACCTGCTTCTTATCTATGACCGAGGACTGGTGTATTTCAAGGTTTGATATTGACTTTATAAAGACAGTGGCATCATATATCAACCTCTGACCTGCAGGAACTAGAAGTCGAGTTGGGTTACTCAAGTTCGGTAAGGCAAGGGAACCGTATGCCGTCCTCCGGTCACAGAATCTGACATGCATTTGTTAAGTCTGCAAGTTCCCTCGGCGAAACACATCAAAGGGAGAAGGCGTGGCTGACAGCTGGCCACAGGAGCGGCTATCGGAGACTGTATCTGAAAGATAAATGCATGCATGCCGAGCGCTTCCTCTGGCCCCCTTCCTGTAGAGAGACTGGTGTAATTGAGAAAGATGGCTTCTGCCGGAGTGGGGACACAAAGTCCTCTACGTGCGTCTGTTCCTTTGGCGAAACAAGGTGAATCTTCTTCCAAAGCTTACAGTGTCGATGCGCTGAACTCCAGCCATTCCTGTAGACAAATGGTCTCATCTACAGGAGGTGTGACTGGTGTAAATTATGGGTTATTAATGTTCCTCATTGAATGTGTATTTATATCTTGGAAAAGGTTGATGGTGTGACTCTGAAAGAATGACTTCAGAGATAAAAGAGAGTTTTCTGCCAGTATCTGGGTGTTTCTTGGTAATTTTGTCAAGTATTCAATATGTATTTTAGATTTTTACAGTTATTTGTACACTAACAGTGCCTGTCAATACCACTGTCAGTGGCAAAGTCTTATGTTTAGTATGTGACTATAAATAAAGTTAGGTTTTGTAGCATTTGTAGCATCAGTCAATATTTGAGTAAATTTAATGTTATACAATGTAGGAATATTTTACAGTTTGAACCCACAAATGACCAGTTTATTAGATGAAGAAGAGGCAGAGTCAGAGATTCAATTAAAAAGAAAGTTTACTGAAGATAGTTTGCAGTTTCATCAAGCGGAAGCCAGCTTCAAAACTCGCAATGAGTTCGTAGGCTACTCTGCTTTACAATCTCAAAACATCAACAATTATACTTTTACATAACGTCATTAACTGCGTCATACATAAACGTGTTTTAACCTGATTGGTTAGAATGAAGCTAGATTTAGAAAATTACCATGTGCGTGTGTACAATATCTCAATATCTCAAGGATACAAACGTCAGACAGCCAATTCAGAACTGACCCCAGACCTGTGAAGTGATTAAAAAATTAATAGAACACACACACACAAAAGACTGTTTCTTACTCAAGGTTGAGTGTACTCTCAGCTGTCTTTATCTGAATTGGTTAAAAACCGGTATGATCTACATCCAAACTGTCAGCTTACATACAAAGGAATTAACTTTAAAAGATTTAACACATAAAATAGCAATGAACAGTTGTTTCCAATTCTTCAAAAGTCCAGGTCCACTCGAGGTCTCTAAGACCTCTGACCTGGCTGGGTAGATCCTGAGGAAACTAATCATTTGACATACAGAAAATCAGTACACATACTATTACAGTTCTACTCCGAAGTGAGATGACACGAAGGTCATCATATAACCTAGGCTCTTAAACATTCAACTTTATTAATAATCATAAAGACATAAGAAAGGATATGTGTTACTCCATCCTGGAGTAGACATCCATCAGAAAATTCATGCCATGAACAAAATGCATTTAAATTGGTTTTACTCATTAGATTATCATGCAAGGCTCCAGTATGTTTTGTTTATTAGATGTAATGTTTGTCAGGCATTCCCAGAATGTGTCTGTGAAATCTGAATTAGCAATGTCATGCTGTAAATGCTCCTTTTTTGGGTGTGCTTCTTTTAATGCAAATTAGATCCGCACCTCATTTAAAAAAGAAGGCAATGTCTTTATAGACTGTTTCTCATTTACATTGGTAACAACAAACAAAACACCTGCATGCATTTTAAAACCTTGTCATTGTAAATTTGTAATATTTATTTTTTAATGTTTTAAAAATCGAAGCGCTCAGAAATTCTGCTGTTAGGGTGTCACGTCAGTTCTTGTCAGCTGTCAAATACAAATGTCAAAAGTTCATAGTGTTATGTTTGCGAACGTAAAGAGGAGAGGAATCCTGTCTGTCAGTATTTCAGATCTGTGAAACAGCATCTATTGGACATGAAGATGACTTGCAACCTTTAAAAAAGTAATAGATTACAAATTATTGATTACTGGAAAACTGTAATCTGATTACATTACTGATTGCTTAATGTTAAAAGTAATCAGATTGGTAATTACTTTACTTTGAAGTTACTTGTAAAACATATAAAATACGGCTACATTTGAAGTCAGAATTATTAGCCTCCTTGAATTATTAGCCCCTCTGTTTATTTTTTTCCAAATTTCTGTTTCAACACATTTCTAAACATAATTGTTTTAATACCTCATTTCTAATAAATGATTTATTTTATCTTTGTCATGATGACAGTAAATAATATTTGACTAGATATTTTTCAAGACACTTCTATACAGCTTAAAGTGACATTTAAAGGCTTAACTAGGTTAATTAGGGTAACTAGGCAGGTTAGGGTAATTAGGCAAGTTATTGTATAATAATGGTTTGTTCTGTAGACTATCGAAAAAACTATATAGCTTAAAGGGGCTAATAATTTTGACCTTAAATTTTTTTTTTTAAATTAAAAACAAATTAAAACAAATAAGACTTACTCCAGAAGAAAAAATATTATCGGAAATACTGTGAAAATTTCCTCGCTTTGGTTTAACATCTTTTGGGAAATATTAAAAAAATAAATAAATAAACAAAGAGGGGCTAATAATTTTGACTTTAACTGTGTAAAAAAATACAAATACCTATAAAAATACAAATACCTATAAACATAGAAATACCTATAAAAATACAAATACTTTTTTCAACTGTGTACCTGGGAAATGCGAGCGCTCGCAAAATGTGTTTCCAATATATGTGTACGTGCAAAAGACGTGATATGTGAACAGCCCCTTAAGCAGCTACTGTACGCTTCTCTTCACATTCAGAAGATACCCTCACTCCCAATCCTGCACAAAAATGTTTAATTTAGCCTGTTTAGGCTAAGTTGGGCCGGCGTGTTTTTGGGCACCGGTTTCCTCCTTGGTGAAGAGTATTGTCGTAGAATGCTTTCTATTCAAGTGCTTGAACACGTTGCTAGTGAAGTTAAAAGCAGTCGAAAGTTCTTTACACTGCATTTCACTGTAATATTTTTGTTTTTATGCTAAGTGAAATCAAAGTAATGTCTGTATTTCTATTTGAAGAAGCAATCACTCTTGACAGCTGCTATTTCAGCTCACATTCTCCAGTAATGTAAAAACAATGCTTATTAACTGACGTTGCTGCAAAAAACGTGATTTAAAAGAAGTATGTTTTTCTTTCAAAAACGTAGTAACGTAAGTAGCGCAATTACATTGATTTTAGTAACTGTAATCAGATTACTGCGTTCCTCAAAAATGTAATTAGAATACAGTTACATGTTACTGTGGAACGCGCTACACCCAACTCTACTTGCTACTATCACAATTGCTACATTATTATTGTTAGAGATTACACAATGCTAATAAACCATTCATTAATTCATTTCCTTCCCTTATTTATCAGGGGTCACCACAGCGGAATGAACCGCCAACTTATCCAGCATATGTTTTACACAGCGGGTGCACTTCCAGCTGCAACCCAGTACAGGGAAACACCCATACACTCTCACATTCACACACACACACACACACACTCATACACTAAGACCAGTTTAGTCTATTCAATTCACCTATAGAGCATGTCTTTAGACTGTGGGGAAACCAGAACAACTGGAGGAAACCCAGACCAACACAGGCAGATCATGCTAACTCCACACAGAAACACCAACTGGCCTAGCCGGGGCTCGTATCAGCGACCTTCTTGCTTGTGCCACCCCTAACAAACCCTTTTAGCCGAAATAAACTAATCCATATGTAAAAGTTATTTTACCTGCAGTGACTAAACCAAAGTTTGAATTAAAATCGAGAGCGTAATGTTTGGGAGAACAGTGGCTGGAAAAGAGCATTCACGTGTCTCTCGTTTCTCTTGCACACTCAGCAGATGTGTCAACGTTATCAGAAATGGAGCAGCAGGAGCTCAAAGCGACATACCCTTCTCATGTGCTCCCATCACACACACACTCATTCCCTAAGCCGCCTGGAACGTCTCCTTCCCTCTTTTCTGCCTCGTCGTTTTAGCCTAATTGTGTCGATTCACAGGCAGAGCGAGCCGCATACATAATCAATTCCGAAGCTCAGACCGAGGATCCCCGGCTTTCCGCACATCAAAGTCGCAGAGCCAGCCAAGACCAGCTGGTTATTCGCGCCCAGCCGTCCCACACAATATCAGCAGGGGAGGACGGGCCGAGGACAAACGTTTGTCACAAGATGCCCAGAATGTTTTCCTACTGTAAATATGTTCTCCTTCACACTGTTAAAGGGTGCCGCGCGTAATGTCTCCTCTGAGTGATGACTTCGGGAGACGCGGCAGCATAAAAGAGGTGCCCGACTTCATTTCACTTCAATTGCAGACTCTGTTATACGGCCTCCTACTTGAACGTTTTCTCAGTTGGCCGAGTATCCAGAGAGCTATTCACATAAAAGACTCAGATAGTGCCAACACATTTAGTGATTCATATTTGAAGTCTAGGGCGAAGTGTGTCCAGATGGTCCATCAGCGAGGTGTAGCGTCTACTACAACCCCCATTAAAAAAGTACACGTCCTCCTGAGCACTTTTTTCGATGTCCTCTGCCCTGCGGCCATGGAAGCCAAACAGTTGTGCCAAAGCAAAGGGCTTGATTTAAAGAGCGAGAGCACGTCTTGCCGTAATTGGTTTCTTGTTCTCATTTTCCTTCATTTTCCGGTGATCTTTCTTTATTGCTCTGTTTCTTTCAGCCTCTGTAAATGTCAGAGAGTTCCTTGTTGCACGCTTTAGCGGTTCATATCAAGCAACAGCGTTTTCGCGTCTTACAACGGGGAGGCTCGTGCATATTATTCCTACTTAAGTCAGCTTGATGGTGTTAATTCTCTCACGGTCTGTTGGGAGAGCACTCAGCCATAATATTTAGAAACAACACACTCATCATATGATGTATCGTTACACCAGGCTATTAAGACAGACAGCAAGTAATGCCTTGGAGAGCGGCTCTTCAGTATCTAGCACACTCGGAGGAAACTATAGATTACGATCACAGCAGACACACACACACACATACAGACAGTTCATTTTGATCGCTCCTTACATGGCATGAGATAATGAACTGTTGTCTGAGGGAGCAATTACATTTGTGTGCCCAACCAGGACAAACACAAATCTTTGACAAGAAATGATATTACAGTATCACTCCAAGAGCAAGTCAACTGTGCTCATGTCACGCCTTTGTGCTGAAAATGGTTTGGCATCACATCCCCATTGCATTCTCGCTTTCTCACAGATGACTTGGCAGGATGCAAACTTTCGGTCATGACTTTTGGGTAATGTAGAGCGTGGACTTGTCACGAGAGTGATGTGATTTTTCTGCTGCATACTAGGGAGCCACAAAAAAAGCAACAACGAAAAAAACCAAACAATTCATATCACTAAGAAAATCTATATATTTAGAGGAATAGTTCACCAAAAAATATTTTCTGATATTATTAACTTATATTTATGCGGATGATTTAGTATTTTTATTGAGTATATTTTCCCATATGGTTTGCATGCTAACCAGTGATCCCCAACCCCTGGGCCGCAGACCAGTACCAATTTGTGGATTAATTGGTATACAGTAGCTGCACAAGAAATCCTTAATTATTTTCGTTTCATTTATTATCTGAGTCTGAATGATCTTTCAGGACGACGCGGTGGCGCAGTGAGTAGCACGATCGCCTCACGGCAAGAAGGTCGCTGGTATGAGCCTCGGCTAGCTCAGTTGGCATTTCTGTGTGGAGTTTGCATGTTCTCCCTGTGTTCGCGTGCGTTTCCTCCGGGTGCTCCGGTTTCCCTCACAAGTCCAAAGACATGTGGTGTAGGTGAATTGGGTAGGCTAAATTGTCCATAGTGTATGTGTGTGAATGAGTATGTATGGATGTTTCCCAGTGATGGGTTACAGCTAGAAGGGCATTCGCTGCTAAAACATCACTTTATAATTATAAGGTTCTATCTGCGTTCTGTATGATTTTGAGATATTGAGCTTCAAAGTTTTTGCATTCCATAGCAAACAGTATGTGTGTAACATTTGTTTTTTAAATAAAAAGTCCTAAAATGTAAACAACTTATAAAAAAACATGCCAAAATGTAAATAAGTCAATTAATAAGAATATGTCAATAACTCAATTTTGACAAAAATGTCAGATAAAACCATATGATTCAAAGGTGACGATATGCTGGATAAGTTGGTGGTTATTCCGTTGTGGCAACCCCAGATTAATAAAGAGACTAAGCCAAAAAGAAAATGAATGGATGAATGATCTTTTATTTTGAAAAATTGTTTATTTTGAAAAATGACCATTTTAATCTTGGTTACACCTCGGTCACTTGAACGCCAAAATTTAATCCACAACCTAGCAAAGAAACAGACATCTTTGGGAAGTTACTTTGCGTCCAGTTACGGCCTAATGAAGACCCACAAACTGCCAAGAAATGGATCCGCTACCCATTTGTCAACAAATCAGGTGAATCCAGCATGTCTGTGAAAGAAAAAGATTAACTACTGCTGGATGACGGCGGGTTCGCATATTGCGTAAGGTTACATGATATTGGAAAAATCTAACATTGCAATATTTTTTTATTCTGCGAACTACTCAGAATTTGTACTATTTCACCAGATTAACTATTTGGAAAAAATGATCATTTTTATTTGATTAGGATGATTCTGTAGGGGAGTGCATAAAATATAATAAAAAATCTACAAGCATAGATCAGTTCAGTAAAGAAAACAATACAAATTAAATAAAAAGCATTTTATTGTTATCCAAGGAGTCACACTGTATTCAGGTTAATAGTAATTGAATAATCAAAAGTAAAATAATACTGCAGTCTTTTTTTTTCTTTTTTTTCATTGTTATTCATTTTTTAAAGTAACAAACAGTACAATTTCTTATGTCTGAATGCATTTAAAACTGTCACACAGTCACAGTCACATGCTAAATCATAATCCATTGCAAATTTGCAAATTGATCACATTGCTATATATATATATGTATGCTAAAACTAAATATTGTGCAGCAGTAATATCGTGTCTTTTCCACATCAATGTTCTTTATTTCCAACAAAGGAACATCACTTGCGCATGCTTTTTGGGAGCAACTTGTGGCAAAGTGGCCAGTTTTGTAAGTCACGTGACAAGAACTGACTGATCAGCTTCATACTTTATATGGATTATACACATTTCAGTAGACTAATTATCTCATACAAACACAGAACACCCAAACACTGCAGTGCTTTTAATTTTCTCCATAAATAAAATGTCATCCTCTGAGAAAACGGTTGATGGATGGTAGACTACCCGGGTCGCGCTAAAATGTGTTGACCAGTCCGCGGTGATAAAAAGGTTGGGGACCACTGTGCCATATTACTTATATTCACTATAAATATGTATACTTCTATATTACCAGTGTCCTCTGATTTGTGAGGTACAAAACACTTGCATAGAATCCTGACATCAAACATAAAAAAGGAAACTGATGTTGAAATTCACAGAATATGGCAGTTTTGGGGTAAATAAATCTAAAGCAGCATAATAAATTTAAATCACAATTGGTTTCTGTAAATATTATTCTGCAAAAACACTCTTGAATTCTGTTAAATCATGCATAGTTTATGAATCATAAGGCTTTCATAAATGATAGGATTATATACAGCAAATCATAGGATGCTTCTCTGAAAAAAAAAGATCAATTAGTCCTGACAACATATGTTTTTAGGTCATTGTAACTTTTTAAACAAAGTTAATCATGTTCAAACTTATTTTAATTAACTAATTTATAAGTTACACAGGCTCTTTTAAGTCAGTTTAACATAATATAAGTTCAATGGACTTTTACAGTTCCATTGAACTTATATTATGTTATACAGTTCCATTGAACTTATATTATGTTATATTAAGTTCAATGGACTTACGTTTTTTTTTTTTTTTTTTACAGTGTAATTTCTTTAAAAAGTGAGTAAACAGACTGTCTTTAAAAAGGTAAATCCGTTGTATCTTGGAACTGTTATGTTGACATAACGTAATTTTTCATAATTTTAAGGTAGAGGGTTAACTCCCTTTTTTTAAGTCAAGCACCTATTACAGTGTGGAAAAAGATTTTCTCACATTTTCTCTAGCATTTTTCAACAACATTACAAACATTGTCTTTGATTTGCCAACCTAGTATAAGGGGAAAATGTCAGAGGAAATCTATTTGACTATTTTGGAGCATTATTGGCTAATTTATTAAATTTTGTACAAATGCATTTGTATGAAAATCTACAATGTTTTGAAAAAAGGTTATTTCGTTTCATACAAATTAGCCACTAATCTACCAAATTGTTAAATAGCTGCAAACCACCCTACAGTTGTATTGAGTTGGAGTTTATTGAACTCTTCTGATTAAAAGACCTTATACTAGATAAAGCAATGAGAAACATCTGACACAAAGTTGATGCTTATTAAATGCATGTGAGCCGTTCATTAGCTACTCTTCTAATCTAAAAAAGACATTTACTAAACATTAAAATGCTCCTCTGGGAGAAAGTTAATATACCGTGACGACACCACCAAAGTCAGGCAGGCGGAGACCACCAAGTAATCTCACCACATGAATAAACTTCAGAGGAGTTGTGTTTTTTTGTTTCTCTCTTTTTGTCTGTCCTTATTTACTTGCAGCTTATCAGAGAGCGAAGCCTTTACTGTATCAGTGTAAATTAAAGCAGGATCAGTCTGCATTTTTTATTCTTTTCTCTGTTTTTGTGAGGATTTATCCAAGAAAGAGGTATTTGGTTTAGCAAAGGATTTAAGTCCCCTGCTGCTCTTTTGAAACAGTGCCGTCTTTGATGTCCAGAGGACAGGGCAATGCTGTTTTCGCCCTTTTCTCTTTTCTCTTTATGCACATTTTTGTTTTATTTATTTTCTGTGGAAAATTATTTTAAGTCAACATGAAATTAAATTTTCAACTCAGTGTAGTTCTATCATAATGTGGCATTTAATATTGAAAGTGAGTATCCGATATTATACATGTAGGAGAAGACTTTTCAAGGTTTTATCCGTCTGGATTTTTTTTTTAGAGGTGATCTCAATGACTGATGCTCTTTTGGTTTATATTCTAGAGATTTGATTAGATTCTTAGTGATTATTCTTAATATTCAACTAAATGAAAGATGCAAAACTCATTCAGTCTTCGCTTGTTTCATTTCTGCATGAATCAGCATTTTTGAACAATTCTCTTGAATGAATGATTCATTGACTCACCGCTTAGGACTTTTCTAATTTCATTATTGAATAAATGAGTTGTTTTGAGCAAAGCTATTGTACAGACCATCAATTTACTCATTCATAAATACTTCTTGTTTCAATAATAGATTAATGTTTTCAAAACTCCTGAAAGATGATTTAGTGACTAGCTTATTTAGAAAGCCCGTATTTTATTACAAGATAAATCAGCATTCTGCTCTCTTGAATGAATCATTCTTGGAAGTTACTCAAAGTTTTATTTAGCTTTATATTAGCTTTAACTGTATGAATCTGTGTTTTTGAACAAATCTCTTAAATGAATGATTCATTGACCCATGTTTTCTTTGTTAGTTGATAAATCTGTAGTTTTAAACAAATCAGTTTATTCAGTCACCTTATCCAATTATTCATTCATAAACTCTTCACTTGTTTAATTAATGAATGAATCAGTTTTTTGAACAAATTTCTTAAATGACTGAATGATTCAATGACTGACTTACTTAGAAAACACAGTTTTTATGATTCAGCATTTTGCTCTCATAAATGAAGGCTTTATTTTACTTTAACTGAATGAATCAGCATTTTTGAACAAATGTCTTGATCGAATCTTTCTTTCTTTGAAGCTACTCAAAGGCTTTATTTGACCTTAACTGAATGAATCAGCATTTTTAACAAATCTTTTGGTTGAATCTTTCTTTCATTGAAGCTTCTCAAAAACTTTACTTGACTTTAACTGAATGAATCAGTATTTTTGAACAAATCTCTTGAATTAATCATTATTTGAAGCTACTCAAAGGCTTTATTGGACCTTAACTGAATGAATCAGCATTTTTGAACAAATGTCTTGATTGAATCATTCTTTGAAGCTACTCAAAGGCTTTATTTGACTTGAATCAAATGAATCAGCATTTCTGAACAAATATCTTGAATTAATTATATGAACCTACTCAGAAACTTTATTTGACCTTAACTGAATCAGCATTTTAGAAGAAATCTCTTGATTGAGTCATTCATTAAAGCTACTCATAGGCTTTATTTGACCTCAGCTGAATGAATCAGCATTTCTGAACAAATATCTTGAACACTTCAGTCACTCATAAAGGTTTACTTGCATTATTACTTATAACTTTCCAAAAAAATCTTCTGGCAAAATATAAAATGTTAGGTAACACTTTATTTTGATGGTCCATTTGAGTAGGCCTATTAGACTGTCTGCTTAATATCTGTTGATACTGCTCCTTCAATAGACATTTAACCGACTATAAGAAACTTTGCAAGCATATGTCAACTTACACTAACCCTAACCCCAACCTAACAGTCTACTTATAATCTAATGAGAATTAGTTGCAACGTAACTTGAATTCAAAAAAAGGATTATGAAAATAAAGTGTGACTAAATGTTTATTATTATTTTAACTTTTTTTTTAAGCTTTAAAAGCAGATTTTTTTCTCGACTCTGAATGCTACCATAGACATTGTTATTTACATCGAAACAAAAAACTCTTTTATAAGTACTTCTATGAAAACCTTAATGTGAATAACACAGGAGTTGTAATACTGTGTGGTTAAAAGGCTGTTTGTGAAGTTGTTATATTTGCAAATGACTCTCTTGAGGTCAAATGCAGAACTCTGATGTTTGCAGTTATTGTACTTGTCAAAGGTTTAACAGGAATAAGATGATGTGGGCGTTTGAATCACGATCTTTTAATCATTAATCATGCAGCTCTGACTTCCAGAAAAGAATCATGAGTAATAAGATCAGGGAACATGTATTAAGTGAGTAAACGAGGTCAATGCTGGCTTCACGTTGACTTTAACCAAGCAATAAGGCAAGTGTGCTTCTTTCTGGTCTAGTTGTTTCTATAACTCATCTTCTCCCAACAGAAGCGTTAGGCCGGCCCGGCACAAGACTCCCTGAGGGTTGAAAAGATCAGCCTGGGAGGTGGTTTGCTGCAGGCAATAAATCCTTTGACATAATCTTGCCACATTTGTGGGGAGCTGAACTCCTTTTTGGTATCATTAGCGTGACATATCATCTGATATGTGGAGTTAAGCAGGCTTGGAAGATTAGATTCACTATGAGGACCAACAGCTTCGTTTGTTTTCATGGTATTTTTGTTTGCACATTCAAAAACAGTTGTTTTTCTTTTCCAGTGCAATAGAGGATGCTTATGTGGGTGATTCTGTATTGTTATTAATCCAATAAATATGTATCATAAGCACAGATTTCTTAATATATGCGATCACTGTCCTGATTTTAGTCATGCCGTTACGTAATTTTTCAGTCTTATCGCATTACTGCTACAGTTAGACTAGCCTGTGCTAATTTACGAGGCAAACGTGAAATTTAATCAATAGTGGTTGTCAAGTCAAAGTTATGTTAATACGAGCAGCAAGTTAATTTCATGCAATTAGTCTCTGAAGGCGTCAACGTGGCAGCAAAATGTGCTGTCAAAGCCCATCATGCTATTGAGATTCTGGTACATTTACATGCCAAAGAGACAAATACGTCCTGACCGATCAATGGCATTTGTTTCAATTACACTTAAAGTGAGCTATTATAATGATTTTCTGTGCCATATGTTTAGCAGATCACTGATGTATTTCTGACCCAGGCATTTGATTAGATGGCAGCTCTCCAGTTGATAGCACTGTGTGTCCCGCAGACATTGATCAATAAATTGCATTAAACCCCTTCAGCTGTTGTGGATGAAAGTTACAGTAGTGCCTCGCAGAATTAGAGCTGCTGGTTCTGCTTTTCGGTTACACATTTCCATGTCTAATCTGATTATAAATGAATCAATTGATGGGGTTAAATAAGCATTCTTCATTGCATGCCTCTAACTGGTTGACATTGAAACTGTAGTAGTAGTTGCAGTAGTAATAATTCCTTACATTTATATAGCGCTTTTCTGGACACTCAAAGCGCTTTACATATTTTTGGGGGGAATCTCCACCACCAGTGTGCAGCATCCACCTGGATGACGCGACGGCAGCCATGTCGTGCCAGACCACACACCACACACCAGTTGATTGGTGGAGAGGAGTCAGAGTGATGAGGTCAGTTATGATATGGGGATGTTAGGAGGCCATGATGGAAAGAGGCCAGTGTGTATTTGGCCAGGATGCCGGGGTTAAACCCTTACTCTTTTTCGAAAGAAATCCTGCAATTTTTAACGATCACAAAGAGTCAGGACCTTGAATTAACATCTCATCCGAAAGATGGTGCTCACTGTGCAATATAGAGTGCCCACTTGGCTCCATATGTTGGCATAGTAGTAGAAGTAGTAGTAGTGGTAACAACAACTGTGAATTGTAATCTGTATTCTTGTCATTTGTAATCTTTGTATTGATGTATAATTATTTAAGTTATTTTCACTGTTGAAGATGTGCATGGTATTTTTATAGTTGTAAATATACAGTTTGAAAAGTGAAAGTTGAAAAGTGATTTTCAAGCATCAAAGCAAGTGTTTAATTGTAATGCAGCTTTAAATTAAGTTTACAACCTTTAGAATGTGTGCAGTTTTTTTACTGTTTTTGTTTATATTTATCACTTGGAGGCCGTTGCGTATGTTATGCTAAATTGTATTAATGTAGAGAGTTAGTCAAGTCAACACTTTATTTTCATGTGATAAATGCCCATATTTTTTAGTGATATTTTTGCACATTTTTATACAGTTGGCAAAAGAATAGCCCTTTTGTGCAATGTTTTTATTCAAATATTTCCCTTTGCTGTTTAAAAATTGGAGAAGAAATGTTGAGATTTTTTAAGCATATTTTAAAACACAAAATGTTTCAAAATGAATTTCTAATAACATATTGCAAGATACTTGTATTCAGCTCAAAGTTCAATTTAAAGATATTACCAGGTTAATTCAAGTCTATATGCAACACTGCTTTGTTCTGTAAAAAATTAAGGGGGCAACTAATATTTGAATGTTAAATGTTTTAAAATGTTTTATCAGTTTTTTAATGTATTTGATTCCAGAAAAATTAAAAAAGAAATAAGACTTTCTCCAGGAGAAACATGTTATGGTAAATACTGTGAAAAATGTCCTTGTGATTGCTAATATTTTTGACTTAAACTACAGTGTCCGAGAGAGCTTAACCTGCTGCAATTAAAGAAAACAGATGCAATTACAAAAAACACCAGCTAATTAAGAAAAGAGCTTCATCTATTTGACAACACACATGCTGCAAATCTGCACAATGCATACACATTTAAAAAATGCACTGCATTTCTCACAGCGCAAACAAATTAATAAAACGCGCTGCATTTCTCACATCACAAGCAAATTACAAAAATGCACTGCATTTTCTCACAACACTTGCAAAAACAATGTAACAAAATGGAAATGTTTCAAAGGGACCCAAAAACATGGCTGACACTGCTGCCGTGACTATTGCTCAGTGAAGTTATAGGTGACCTTTGCAAGCTGAGTTTTTTTTTTGTTTGTTTATTTTAACATCCTGATTCCATTGTCTTTTGTATTTTATCAGCCTAAACAACCATAACCTAAATAGCCGGTCTGTCATGTTTTAGGGTCCCCTTAAAACATTTCCATTGTGTTTCGTGATATTTGACAGTGTTGTGAGTGCGCATTTTCATAAATTGTTTGTGTTGTGAGAAAATGCTGCTTGTTTTTTAAAAATGTGTTTGCGTTGTGAGGATTTGCAGCATGCATGCTGTCAAACGGATAACTATTTTATTCTTAATTTGCTGGCATTTTTTGTATTTGCATGTGTTTTCTTAAAATTGCAGCACGTTAAGCTCTCTTGGCCACCATATTAAACTGTACATCTATATACAATATATTTATTTTGTCATCAGATTTTTTGTAAAAAATATTAACAATACTGGCAATACTATAAACTTTCTATTGTTCAAAGTGTACTAACAATAGACTTGTCTTAAAGTTCTTTCCAAACATTTACAAAAATAGCATGATTGATTCACCTCTCTCTCTTTCTTCCAAATTTACGCCAATGGGCATTTCCAGAAAGGCCCGAGGACTTTTTCATTGTGAAAATTAGCCTAGGTCTGCACTCACACCTATTTTGCTCAAAGGACCAATATTCCAGCAGAGCGTTTTATGCTCCCTGCAACAAAAGATCAATGTTCCATTAGAATAAGTGAGCTGTTAAATTCATTTCAACCTTGGTGCTATTATTTGATTTGGGGTCGTGTTACGACATGTTTGCCTCCTCTCTCGCTCCAAATGTTTCACCCTCTCCCTGGCTTAATCCATTTTATGATGGCCAGCAAATGCCAATCAATATCACTCATTGTAGTTTGCGTCTATACGTTCCCACAGTGTTGAGTGAAAGGATTGAGTTTCCATGTTGAAGTGTAGACCCAAGAACGTTCACCCATCATTGTGATCTTCATGCTGGCTCATCTCTTCCGCACCTGCTCCGCCATGAACAAACAGACGTCTACTTTCATGCAGCTGCTAATTAAATTACAACCATTAATCTTCATCAAATCTGGGCCTGAGCTCTCAAGTATCTATTACATGCAGTGGGTGAAAGCTTTAAGAATGGAGCGGAGGAAGAACTGAATTGATAAACACTTTAGCAAATCATGCTTAAGAGTTTTTCTTTGGCTCCGCAAATAATTGATGACCAGTTCAATGAGAATCAGAAGCATACAGTGCAGGTTTGTGTCCTAAGATCCACAGGTGCTTGTCCATTTTTACTCCCGCAGAAATGGGAAAGTACACCTAGTACTGTTTGTTAGGTTGCCCTGATCTTAAGTTCAGCACTTTCCAATGCAATGACCTGGGAATATTCTCTCTCAGTTTCAAAACGCGTACTCTGAATTTATTAATAACCGCTGCTTCGTTATGAATTCAGAGTATGTGTTCCCCAAACCCTCTGCATCCCATTTCTGTGTTGTACTTCAAATGCTGAGACAACTGGATGAATTTAAAGAGGGAAGTGCATCAGGCTCTGTATTTGGCTCCTCTTGGGCTTCTTTCGGTTTTATCTGATTCTGTGATAATGGAAAAAGTAAGATTACAAGGACCTTGTGTGAGCTACTTGTTGAACTGTCTTATCAGCTGGGCTGCATAATTATTCAGTGTGTTAGACATGTTTTGCATGATTAATTATTCTTTTGTTGAGGGATTGCTAAGCTTTGTTGCCCTTCGGCAGGCAGGCATCACTCTCTGTGTGTGCATGTGTGCATGTGCGTGTGTGTGCGTATGCTTTTTAAACATGCATTAATACAATTTATGACAGCAAGAGATGCAAGTGTCCTGCATTAGAATCATTTTGAAGTTGTGCCTTACTTGCTATTCGTGAAATTGTTTATTGATCTTTTATATTGGAGTATTGTTTATTCCAACAATCTTCATCTTATTGTATTAGGTATGCAATTTGGGATGCACCAAATGACTCATTTATAGAGGGTTCAGTGGTTAGCACTGTAACCACACAGCAAGAAGGTTGGTGGTTCGAGTCTCGGCTGGGCCAATTGGCATTGCATGTTCTCACCGCATTCATTTGGGTTTCCTCTGGGTTCTTCTGTTTCCTCCACAGTCCAAAGACATGCATGGATGAGCTAAGTGTATGAGTGTGTGAATATGAGAGTGTATGGGTGTTACCCAGTACTGAGGTTTGGCTGGAAGGGCATCTGCTTCGTAAAACATATGCCGGAATAGTTAGCAGTTCATTCCGCGGTGGCGGCCCTTGATAAATAAGGGACTAAGACAAAGGAAAATAAATGAATGACTCACTTATAAACACTTGTTTCATTGCTGGATGAATCATTATTTTTGAACGAATCTCTTGAATTAATGTTGAGTGAACATATGTCCTTTTTTCTCAGACATGTCCTTTTTTTGTGACACAAAAATAGGGACGCACCGATACTGATACCAGTATCGGGTCGATACTTGGTTAAAATACTCAGGATGTACTTGTATTGTATATGGAATGCTGATACCACACACCGAAACCACTCAACAGTATTTCACTACATGGATGTGATTTGTTGGTCAACTGGACTTCATTGTCTTAATGTGTTAACTGATGTCTTATATAATAATAGCTTAGTCCTTATAAATAATCAGTTTATAAAATACATTATTAACAAATCTATAGGCTACTAAATAATAAACTGAATATGCAATTTTATCCTTGATTATGTAATGTGTGAAATTGTGAATGCATGTCAGCACAAGGATAACTTATTATTTAAATGTCCATGCTTAATTGGTAATCGATACAGGGTTGTCAACAATGTGTGTATATATTTTTGGCTTGGAATAGCATTCTGTTAAATATTTCTGTGTTCATCCTTGCTACAGGCAAAAAAAATAAAACCTCCTTTTAAATTAATTGCACTTTCATTGAAACCAAATCTAAGAAGTATTGGAATTGGTCCGTAGTATCGGCGAGTATGCGAATTAAAATACTTGCATTCTTATCGGTTTGTAAAAAAGTGGTTTATCCATGCATAAAAAGGGTATATCTTCTACAATTTCCGGGATTCAGCTTTTGCTTTATACAGTCATTAAATGTATGTGTTAATTTAATGCATTTTTGCATTACTTTTACCTTTCTCTTTAGGCAATGCCTGGTTGCATGCCATAATTTGTCAGTCATGTACATACACAAACATTGGCCAGTGCGTACCAATCTCTTAACGCCATTGTAATAGCCAAGAGAGACTTCTAAATAGCATAAAATAAAAATTGCTGTATTTAAAAAAAAATGTCACTTTAACCTATTGAAAAGAAACAAGTGCCATTTAAAAGATGTTAAATGCTAAACATTTGGTGTTTTTTTTTTTTTGGTCTGTTTCCTTTTAGTTTGTTATGATTTCTCCCATAGACAACTGATTTGTAAGTTCGCAAAACTTCGCAAAAAATTAGCGCACTTCCACATTGAAGAATAAGATCAATTGTTGAGGGCCAAAAGTTTAATGGGAAAGGATGTTATCCCCCACCCTAACATTGCGTGAATAAAATTTTTGTTATTTGTGAAGTAGGCTGTGTTTAAATTTGAAATTGCGATCAACTGTACTTTCTATCATAAAGACATAATTTGTAGTTAATTTCTTGTGAATGCTTTATTTATTTGTATCGGATGCTAAAATAGTGTATATTGGAGTATTGTTCATTCCAGCAATCTTCATCTTATGTTGTAATTGATAGGATGTTTGAATAAATGACTATTTAGATGTCATGAGACACAAACCTTCACTGACATTTAGTATAATTTTATTTGCCCTTAGCTATTTGTGCTATTGTACAACCATGTTTAATTATCACATTTTAAAACCATTTAAGGATGATTCAGTTATTTTGTGCAGTTTTATGTATGGTTTCAAGTGGCACTTGAGATTTAACTATAAATAAACATTGCTTAACTTGAGCCATTTATGCTTTATAATGCTTAGGGCGCACAGCCAATGGGCAGTATATTGCAATGTGGCAAAGATGATACATTATGCATGAGGATGTTATTGTCCCATTGGAATCTAGGATAATAAATAGTACCAGGTTTTTAAGGCTTGGTAATACTGAATGACTGCAGTCTGGGGAGACGTTAGCCGTTTGCGTTTACAGCGCAGGTAAGATCACGTCTGACCTCTGCCTTTTCAGAGCAGGCATTTGAATATTTGATTTTCTTCAAGTTGACTCCTGCATCTATTTTTCATCATATCACAGGCAAACATGTGGCCTCTGCTGCTGTAACGGAAGTCTTGGGCAGTGTTCGTTTCACTGCCTGTCAAATTACTAGACTATCTTCTCAACATTTCTGTATGTGGCAGCTGTGGGTTGAATTTTTCAGCACAACTAATGCGGCTCAACCTCATTGCTCATCCAGGTCACCTCTGCCGTGCACTACAGTTTGGTCCTGCCATCACATGTGTTTTAATAGACTGGCTGAGTTGCTAAATTTAATTGAAGTTTTCAGTTCTCCAAGCTGTCCCAAACAATTGAATATAGGTTTACTTTGGAAATTTGAGCAAATTGTACCATGCTGGATTGAGTTTTTATAAATGATTTCTTTTTACTTATAAAAATAGTTACTTTTATATACAGTTGAAGTCAAAATGAATAGCCATTGTATTATTTTAAAAAATCCTTTTTCAGATATTTTCCAAGTTATGTTTATCAGAGCAAGGGAATAATCACAGTATTTCATATAATATTTATTTTTGTTTGGCTGTGTTGTGATCGCCAGCTGTGTTTTCTGCGCTGGAGAGAACTTCCGCTATGCTTAACGAACTACAACTCCCAGAACAATTTGCTCCCATCAACTCCTGCAGCAGCTGACAATACTCCAGTCATCTACAGCTGTAGCGCATCTCACTGATTACATGTGATACACATACACACATTCACCGGCCACTTTATTAGGTACACCTTACTATTACCGGGTTGGACCCCTTTTTCTATTGTACAATTTTGGTGAGCCTTTGCAAATTGTAGCCTCAGTTTCCTGTTTTTAGCTGACTGGAGTGGCACCCGGTGTGGTTTTCTACTGCTGTAGCCCATCTACCTCAAGGTTCGACTTGTTGTGCATTCAGAGATGCTTCTCTGCGAACCTCAGTTTGAACGAGTGGTTATTTGAGTTACCGTTGCCTTTCTATCAGCTCCAACCAGTCTGGCCATTCTCCTCTGACCTCTGGCATCAAAAAGGCATTTGCGGCCACAGAACTGCCGCTCACTGGATATTTTATCTTTTTCAGACCATTCTGTAAACCCCAGAGAAGGTTGTGCATGAAAATCCCAGTAGATCATCAGTTTCTGAAATGCTCAGACAAGCCTGTCTGGCACAACCACGTTCTAAGTTACTTAAATCACCTTTCTTTCCCATTCTGATGCTCGGTGTGAACTGCAGCAGATCGTCTTGACCATGTCTACATGCATCGAGTTGCTGCCATGTGATTGGCTGAGTAGAAATTTGAATTTACAAACAGTTGGACAGGTGTATCTAATAAAGTGGTCGGTGATTGTATACCTCACTTTCACATTCACATGACTGAGTCTATAAGCATTACAAAGCGTGTTTTCCCTGTCTGTCTTGCCGTGTTTTTGACCTGTTGCATCGTTTGTCATTCTTATTGATTCTTTGCCACCTGTCCTGAAATTTTTCTTGTCTTTGCCCACGCTTTTTGGATTACCCTTATGCACCTGTTTGCTCCTGTTTTTGACTATTGCCTGAACGACTTCTTAATAAACTACACGTTGATCCGCATGTCTGTTGTCCAGCGTCCGTTTCGTAACAGGCTGCAATAAAAAAACAATAATAAGGTCAATAATATTAGCCACCATAAGATTTTTATTTATTTATTTATTTATTTATTTATTTATTTGGTTGTCTATAGAACAAACCCGTAATCAAAACAAATAGAAAAAATAATGTACTTATTAAAATGTGTATATATATATATATATATATATATATATATATATATATATATATATATATATATATATATTTATAGCTTCATCTGTAGATAACTTTACCATCAAAAGCATACATTACTGTATATTTTAATAATAATATTTCCAAATATTAAAGTTTTTACAGTATTTATTATTAAATAAATATAACGCTTGTGAAAGAGACTTCAAAAATACCATCTAGTAACAGTTTCTTTTTGTATTATAACAAATGCTTCAGCTGTTTCTTTTTTTATTATTATTTAGTTTTTTTAGGAAAACTTTTATAAAACATTTTTTACATGTATTTACTGTTGTAATCACAGTAAATAATGTATAATTTCATCTACTAAACTTCCACTTCTAATTCCGTTTTTAAGACAGGATTCTTCAACTCTGTCTACGTTTTGGTCTGCACCAAAAAATATGCTCTCCAAAGACAATCTCCAAAACAACGACAAGACAGCCAGGCAGCTAAGCTAAAAAAAATTGCAAGTTTTGCAATATGAACCCGGTGTCACGAAAGACGAAGGACATGCGAACAGGCATGTCATGATCTGATGGCCAGAGATGACACTCTCCCTCACCTCATTCAAGCTGATCAAATGGTGTCACACACAGTAGTGTCTGTACACAACAGCAGCAGACAAGAAGGCCTGTCCATCAAAGGGCTCCCAGGAGCTCTGGATGCTGTTTGAATACGAACGGGGAGGCTTCAGGTTATTGTGTGCGGTGATGGAGCCCGGCTGGCTACCGGTGGGGTGACAGAGAGTCTATTTTCTACATGACTGGGCTTTATTTCAACCCTGCCGTGAGCGAGATCACAGTGATTGATTTTTCTCCTCTGCCATAAAGCGCTGCGATTATGCACAGCATCCAATCTTTAATCAGAGCTAAGTGTCTTAATCCATTATTTCTGCTGGGGAGAGGTGTGGGCATTGGAGGCGGCCTAGTATAAACTGCATTTGGTTTCGGGCCAGGGCTGGACGTTGGGGTATTGAGATGGCTGGCCGTCAGAGTCTGGATGAGATATGGGATAAATCAGGGATTTGTAAAAGCCGAGGACCCGTGGGGACTTGAAATGTGCTAGGGGGCCAGAGGATCAATTGGAAAGGTAATTGATCTTCAATTCAAAAAAAAAAAAAAAAAAACCCTTAAAAAAATAACCTTATACCTTATAACCTTATAACCTATATATATATTGTACGTCTTTTAGTTACACTGCAAAAAAAAGTAATGACAAAAAGTCAAGACAACAAATATTTTTATATTGATTTATCTTAAATTAATAAGTTCATTAGTTTCAACTCAGTTGTTTAACCCCTTCAGACCCAAATTATGTTCCAAGCTTCAGAAAAATGTAAAAGTATTTTTTCACAGTTCTTGAGGCTCCTATAAATGAGACCAAATTATAATAATAAAAATCCTCTTTTAGTATATATATTTTTTGTTCATTTCAATGGACATCAGGTTAGAACAGTTATTTTCCGAATATTATACCAACATAAAATATATATATAAAAAAACACATGATTGCTGGTATAATCCTGAAATTTATTTTCAAAGTCATATTTGCTTTAATTTTGAGGTTTTAAAGTTTTTGAGGAACTTTATCTTCATCTTCCTCATCACTCCACATATTGTGCACACTTGAGATATTTCCATGTGCTATATGCTCAAGAACTTCAAGATCTGTAAATTCTGTGTAAGAAATGGATTTTAACTACAGCAATTTGAACTGTAGTTCTGCCGAATGACTAAAAAGTTATCAAGTGGAAGGGTAATTGATCTTCAATTAAAAAAAAAAAAAATAAATAAAATAAATAAATATATATATATATATATATATATATATATATATATATATATATATATATATATATATTTGGAATATTGTACATCTTTTAGCTACACTGCAAAAGAAATGTAATGACAAAAAGTCAAGACAACAAATATTTTTACATTGATTTAACTTATAATAAGTTTATTGGTTTCAACTCAGTTGAAATGGATTTTAACTACAGCGGTTCAAACTGTAGTTCTTCCAACTGACTAAAAAGTTATCAGTATGATAGTGAAACACTGTGCATTCTAATCAAACCATCCTTCTCCAATCTTATACTATTATGTGATTGTATTGTATTGCAATATGGAGCAATTAAGTGTGGATGTTAAATCTTGTTAAGTCAAAAGTAATTCACAAAAAATTCATAAAGAAATGATTTAATAACAGTAATTCTCTGTGGTTACAACTGAATAAGTTCTTACAAAGTTTGCCAACTATTTTGTATTCTTCTTGACCATGTGACCAAAGCCATACAAACTGACCAATCAACATGTGTCCACATCGTTAACACCCCACAAAGTCCACATATTAACCAGGCCTTGATCTTACCAGTATCTGTCTTTGGAATCTGTATGGACCTTCTTGGTGAAAAAGACATATTTACATGTTTTGCCATATAAATAAATGCATATGATAATTTGACCTCCTACTGTATATGAAACTGTTTCAGCAGTGAATTAGTACATCAGTGTAGTTTTTTATATAAATATAAAAAAGTTCAGTCAGCATTACTGGATATTTTATTTCAGTAACAGATCTTGAACCCATTGTCCATCCTAATGCCCAGACATATGTGAACAAATCCTGATCTAAAGCTTCAATGTTACAAAAGATTTCAAACTTTAATTAGTAAGTGCAGTCTTTCTGTTTCACATACAATCTGTGAAATATTGGCTAACATATCAGTAAATCTGAATAAAAACATTGTAAATGTGGCTTACGTCTTTGTCTGGAGTGAAGTGATGACATGCAGTGATGACATTTCAAATTACAACATGCCGAGCCTTACCGCCATTTGATTGGATGACAATCGTCCACTCTAATGGACTGCAGGCTTTAAGTAATATGTGTGCTCAGGAACCACAAAAAACATGGACTGACATGTGATGTCTATTGTAATCGACACAGGGTCAGATTTTTTTTCAGTGTAGAGATTATTTATTAATTAATTAATTTATTTATTTATTTATTTATTTATTCATTCATTCATTTATTTGTTTATTTACTTTGTTGTAAAATGCTATTTTATATTTTTACTTTTTTTACTACTTGTTTATTTCACAATATACTATTTTGGAACAATTTTATTTATTTTATTATTTTAGAACATTAATTGTGCATTATTTGTTATTAAAGTGTTTTTTCAAGTAAACAAAAATAGTAATAATCAATTATTTGATTCCATTTTACATTTGGAACATTTGATGTTCCATTTTAAAATGTCAGTTATTCCTTTGATGAATTTTCTACATTTTCAGAGTTTTTGTTTGATATTTGTTTGCCCAGAATTCTTTGAACTTAAAGGTCAATGAAAAACATTTTTTAATATTGTACATGATCCTATATTTATTTATTTATTTACATTGTTTTTGTTCAGAGTTCTTGTTAGAGTTTTGTTCAGAGTTTTTGTTAGCCAATTGTTTCTCCAGAATTCTTTGAACGTAAAGGTCAATGAGTAGCATTTATTAATATTGTAAATTTTTTTAAGCTAGAGTTTATTTATTAATTTACATTGTTGTAAGGTGCCACTTTAACTTTTTACTATACTTTTTTGTTGTTGCCATTTTACATAATACTACTTTGGTACTATTTTATTTTATTAAGATGACTAATTGTGAATTACTTGTAATTAAAGTGCTCTTTTTAAAGTCAAAATAGGTAATAGTCCTTTATCTGATTTTTAAAATGTCATTTATTCCTTTGATGAATTTTCTACATTTTCAGAGTTTGTATTAGCCATTTCTGAATACTTTGAACGTAAAGGTCAATGATAGCATTTGTTAAAAATGACATTTTTTTTAAACACTTACAAATGTCTTCTCTGACCCATTTGATCAATTTAATGTGTCCTTGTTGGATAAAAGTTTTAAAAAAAATGTAATTGTGCTTACGACTGAAAACTAATCTTTACTTTAGTTTCCACAAATATATTAAAAAGTCCCATTGAAATGTTTTATGTTTCCCCAAGTCCTGCCTTGCTTTTTTATATTGCTGTTGTATTGTCATATTATAATATAGTCATGTCCTCTTAAGTATTATTAGTCCAAAATATTTCAAACAATGTAATATGTAATAATGCACATTATCCAATTGGGACCTGATTGTGTGATTTCATCACACTTTTTTGTTTCAAACAATTTCAAACATTTACCCAGGAAACCCAGAACAAAAAAGTGTATATTTATTGGATTTACGACATTTTTTTAAGGTAAGTGGTTGTAAACAATAAATATGGACTGAATTTAAACAAACAAATGAAGTTGAACAGTACTAAATTTTATTTGTTTGTTTAAATTTTATTTGTTTGTTTAAATCTAATGAATATATATATATATATATTTTTAAAGTGTAGTATAGTTTAAATTGTATTTTTATACATAGAAAATATAAAACCGCTTCATATTTTTATAAAAGTAGATTCTCTTTTGTCAGAGAATCATGATATTTGCGGCTCCTTGCCGTTAAAATGTTTGAAAACCCCTATAATATAAATGTCATCTCTGGTCTTATTGTGCTGATGATAAGCTATGGATAAAGCATTTGTTGACCTTCACCCTGTTTGGGTGAATGTGCACGAATGTGTTTTCAGACTCCAATGAGTCTGTGCATTTCTATTTCAGTGAGCATAAATCCAGAGCTGCAGGCAGAGAGAGAGTGAGAGAGAAAGAGAGAGAGAGAGAGAGAGAGAGAGAGAGAGAGAAAACAGCCATGCATCACCATGGACAGGTCATTGGAACAGTGCAATGCAGCGTCTGAGAGTTTCAAGATTAGAGGGGCTAATAATTTTTGAGGGCCATGCTTTATGTTAATGTGGCAGGCCACGCTGTATATTTCTGCTGAGACGGTGCCTTTGTGGCGCTTAATTTTGCTTTAATGGAACTGTTGTGTTAGTATCTGCAGCAGACCCTAAGATTTAAACCCCTTGAATTAACTGGCTTTATTGCAGAGGACGTCCTGTGATTTATCTCACGTCTCCGGACATCAGGAAGGACACGGCAAACCAAACAAGTACGGAAGTTCAAATGCCGAAAACAAACTGGTGTTGCTAGATTTTGGTAGACATTTAGGGCCGTAGCTGATGTGGGTAAAGGTTGGGAAAGATTTTATGGATCCAGAATGATTGATGGATATAGGATCAGATTGAATTTATGTATTGTTTTTAATGTTAAGAAATGTCATTTATTAATACATTACAAATAGTGTTTTTGCTAGTACATAAGTTTGGTCTGATTTAGTATTTTGTAAGTAATATATATTGTGTATTATATTATGTAAACTGTAAACACTATGGCTTTTGTTATTTCCCCCCCCACAAACGTTTGGAAAATTACAAACTTGACTTGTATTTAATATACTTTCTATTAAAGTAAAATCAAACACATGTTCATTATCAGTATATTTGATACTGATTATTTTATACATGATATGTGATCTGATTATTGATACATGATATTGATACATGATCTGATTGTTATTCTTTTGGCTTTCTTTCATTTAACATTTTTTGTCATGTTCTTGTTTTTGCTTTTTCATATATCCTATCATATATTTTATCCAGTATTAAAACTATTCCCAAACTCCCAGTGTATTTTATTTCAAGAAAAACAAAAACTCCCAAATCCCCCCCAAATATATAGATTGAGATGAAGTGTGTTGTTTCCATTTTTCTCTTGGTGATCATAGACGAATCAATTCAACTCGTCGTCATAACTTAATAAATTCATAATTTCCACTTCCACTTTTCTGCACTAATTTCTGGTGCTTCGTCTTGGCTGTCCAAATTCGTACCGTTTTCATTTTTCTTTGATAAAATTCATTAGTGATGATCTAAAACCCTGTTTGAATCATTCATGAGCACTGTATTAATAATTAATCAATAATCGCTGTACAGTCATTAAGCTAAATGGTCATTAAATAATGTAGTTTGTCTTTATCTGCCCCTGAGCTGCACTGGCCGTTCAGTAAAGTGTCTTTGCTAAACTAAAACAACTGACTTGGGAACAAACTTGAGATTCCTGTGGATTTTGAAATCAATAATCCTTTGCTTTATTATTTTATTTTATTTTATTTTATTTTATTTTATTTTATTTTTTAGTTTAGTTTTCTTTTTTCTTTTATTTATTTATTTATTTATTTATTTATTTATTTATTTATTTATTTATTTATTTATTTATTTATTATTATTTTTAATGTATTTATTTATTGATTCTATTTGCTTATCGTTTTTTTGAGTTTTTTAACATCCAAACTAAATTTGGTATTTTAATACTAACTATATTAAAAGCCTAACATTTATTTTTATTAAAAAAAATATTTCTCAAATAATATTTATATATATTTTAAAAATAAATCTTTTAAGACATTTAAAGCATGATAACTGGACATCAAAAACATTGCAAATACATTTCAAAGCATACATTTTAAATATATAATTGACAGAATTTAAAACTAAAGATTTCAATATTATCTTATTACTAATTTGAATCAAATAAGACCATGTACGCAATTATGTTTATTTTACACAATTTAACAACCCTGTTTTTGTTAGTGACTAGTTTTCCTGTCCCTGAAATGTGACTTTTTTCCAAGCAGATCTTCCAATTTGTTTATTAAAACCGTTATTATTTACCGAAATTGGCTTGTAGTCTCATGCATATTCCGGCCCACTTCCTTTCAGAAAATCAAGCCTATAAAGGTCACTCATGCCAGGACCATTTCATTAGCTAGTGAACCCAATTTAGCAGTTTAATTTAAATAAATGGAAACCTCGTTATATGTGCAGCCCTGGATTGTGCTCTTTTAATGCGGCTGAATTCAAATTCACATCCAAACCAACCATCAGCCAATGCAGTTACTACAGTACACAGAACATTTTAATAAACTGTTTTGGAGGGTATAGGACAATAATAAATGTAAATGGATCTGAAGTTTCTTAACAGTAGGAAATTATTGTTCCAGCAGAGAAAGCCAGTGTTTTAGCAAACCAGTCCAGTTTCAAGAAGAAGAGTCTTTTGAAAGCTGCACAGTTCATGCATGGCAGAAAAACACTTAAAATGTGGTTCCAACCCACCTGTTAACAGGAGTAATGGATACAGCGAGTGTTTTTGTCCTTGAGGATTCTTATTGAAGTGTCAAATATAGCCATTTGAGTGCAGGGTTTTGTGCATGTGTAGAGTAAAGAAGAGTGTTTGGTGTTTTTCGTTCTGCACATTATTGTATCATGCAAAAAAAAAAAAAAAAAAACATAGTACACTGGAAAAAAATGGTGCTCACAATTTTCAGTCAGTCCACAAAGACATGGCAAAGAACGCTACGGTTACTAAAGTAACCCTTCGTTCCCCGAGGGGGGGAACGGAAATGCTATGTGGAAACTTCCACTATGGGGATTTCGTCAGAATCCAATCATCTGAAAGAGTATAAAAACGGGCCAATGAAATGCCAATGAGTTGGCAGCGTCAGCGTGCACAGCTGGCGTCAATGACAATCAGTCATGCTATAAAGACGCAGCCAGTGCCATGCTCGACATCCTTTTCTAGCTGAAGAGACTTTCACGCTCAACAGCTAAGGGACAATCGTTGTGGCGAAGGAACATAGCATTTCCGTTCCCCCCCTCGGGGAACGAAGGGTTACTTTAGTAACCGTAGCGTTCCCCTTCGGGTGGGGAACTCCAATGCTATGTGGAAATTTCCACTATGGGGAAATCTATGGAAAACGCCACAACGAAAGAACCTTACTGCGTCCCTGGCGAAGGGTGTGCCACGCAGTAGAGCGAGCGCACCTACAACGCCCCGAGACACAGTCTTCCAACGTGTCCCCTGGCCCTCACTTACCTGTTCAGAACAGTTATGTTTTTCGGGGAGTCGCAATAACCCAGTAAAATAGGTTTTGATACGACAGTACGTTGGGAAAGCGTTCAGTCCCGATAGGGAGGACGCTGCGGAGCTCACCTGTTACCCAGAGGGGAGACCTGGTGACAACCTATGGACTAGCCCAGAGATGGGGAGTCCTTGCATAAGGATGGTTAGCGGGGAGGGAAGACACGAGCCTGCCCTAGAAGGGGGGACTATACCGTGGCTGAGTGAACGTATGGGATCGCCAGCGGGGATCACACATAGCAGGCACCTATACCCAGAACGCGGGCTGACCAGCGGGCATGCCGACAACGTAACGGGCCAACACCTGACTCCTCCGCTGAGTCAGGTGCTGGGGGCCTCGGAGGAACTCTGCAGGGTTCGCCAAAGAAATGGGGAACTAACTGACAAAGCTGAAAAAGCGCACGTATCTCCGGGTTAGGGAGAGTGGCGCAGCAAGCGTGTTTCGACACCTCAACCGAATCGTTTCCTCAATCACCAAGGGTTGCCTAATACCCTTGAGGAAACCGGCTCCACTCCCAGATTGTAACCTTGCAAATGTATTGGGTGTCACCCAACCCGTAGCTCTACAAATGTCTGTCAGAGAGGCGCCGCGTGCTAACGCCCAGGAGGATGCGATGCTCCGTAATGGAGTGCGCTCTCACCCCCGGGGGACACGGCTCACCCTGGCCCAAAGGCGAGGGAGATGGCATCCACTATCCAGTGGGCCAACCTCTGTTTAGATACGGCACTTCCCATCTGCCGACCACTGTAATGGACAAAGAGCTGGTCAGAGGATCTAAGGCTCTGAGTGTGGTCCCCATATATTCGCAAAGCGCGAACAGGACACAACAATGAAAGGGCTGGGTCTGCCTCCTCTGCGGGCAGCGCTTGCAGGCTCACTACCTGATTGTTAAACGGCGTGGTAGGAACCTTGGGCACATAGCCGGGCCGGGGTCTCAGGACAACGTGAGAGTAGGCCGGCCCGAATTCTAGGCACGAGTCACTGACCGAAAATGCCTCCAGGTACCTAACCCTCTTAACCGATGCCAACACGACCAGCAGAGCTGTCTTCAAGGACAGAAATCTCAAGGATACTGAGTCGAGTGGTTCGAAGGGATCCCCACGTAGGCTCGTAGCACTACCGCGAGATCTCAAGAGGGTATGAGAGGGAGGCGGGGGAAAACATCCGCCTCGCACCTCTGAGGAACTGGATGATGAGGTTATGCCTCCCCACGGTGCCGCCATCCACGCGTCATGATGAGCGGAGATGGTGGCCACGTAAACCCTCAGTGTGGAGCGCGACAGCCTTCGCTCCACCTGTCCTGAAGGAAAGAAAGCACAACACTGATCTGGCAAGATCGGGGGTCTTCTCGGCGAGAAGCACACCACTCAGTGAATAGACTCCACTCCAGGGCGTAGGCATGCCTCATAGAGGGTGCACTAGCCTGAGTGATGGTATTAACCACCGCCACCGGTAGGTTACCTAAGTCTTCCTCGTCGCGTCTTATGGACCCCACGTGGAGGTTCCATAGAACTAAGCGAGGGTGCCAGATGGTGCCCTGTCCCTGAGAGAGTAGGTCCTCTCTCAAAGGGACTCGCCAGGGGGGGCGTCGCGAGGAGGGAGAGTTCTGATATCCAGGTCCGGTTGGGCCAGGGGCGCAACTAGCAAGACCTGCCCCTCGTCCTCCCTGACCTTGCACAGAAACTGTGCGAGTAGGCTCACTGGGGGGAGTGCATACTTACGCATGACTCGGGGTGGAGTCGCCATTCTCCCGGGGAAGGAGCTGCCGTGAGAGCCTGTTGGCCGCACGGTTGAGCCCATCCGGGGTGTGAATAGCAAGCAGCGACTTCAGCCGCGTATGACTCCAGAGGAGCAGACGGCGAGCGAGCTGAGACATGCAGCGGGAGCGTATAACCCCCATCCGGATGGAATACGCTACCGCGGCCGTGCTGTCCGTCCTGACCAGCACGTGTTGCCCCCTCAGCACCGGTAAAAAGCGGCGCAGAGCGAGAAGCATTGCCAACAGCTCTAGGCAGTTGATATGCCAATGCAGCTGGGTTCCCCTCCACAGGTCCGCAGCAGCATGCCCGCTACACACGGCCCCCCCACCCCATACTGGAGGCATCTGCCGAAACGACAGCCTGCCTGGACGCCTGACCTAGGGGCACACTGGCCCGTAGGAAGGAGGGGTCCTTTCCAGGGGGTGGGGGTGCGGTGACACAGCGCAGTGACAGTCACTCGGTGTGGGCCCGCGTGCCATGCGCGTCTGGGGACCCGATCGTGAAGCCAATGCTGTAGTGGTCTCATATGGAGAAATCCGAGCGGCGTGGCCGTGGCTACGGATGCCATATGCCCCAGGAGCCTCTGAAATAATTTCAGGGGGACCACTTTTTTTCCTGTTGAACTCTCTCAGACAGTTCAGCATTACCTCGGCGCGCTCTCGTGAGAGGCGCGTCTCCATAGTGATCGAGTCCAGCTCCAACCCGAGAAAGGAGATGCTCTGCACGGGGGCGAGCTTGCTCTTTTCTCGGTTGACCTGAAACCCCAACGGGCGGAGGTGCCGGAGCACCTTGTCTCTGTGCATAATCAATTGCTCCCGAGAGTGGGCTAAAAATCAGCCAGTCATCGAAATAATTGAGCGTGCGGATGCCGGCGAGCCGAAGGGGCGCGAGGGCACCCTCCGCGAGCTTGGTGAAAACTCGCGGAGACAGAGAGAGCCGGAAGGGGAGGACCTTGTATTGCCATGCTCGACCTTCAAACGCAAACCGCAGAAACTGCCGGTGGCGTGGAAGTGTGGAGATATGAAAATACGCGTCCTTCAGATCTATTGCTGCAAACCCATCCTGAGGACAAACGCATCGCGTGATGCGCATCTGCGTAAGCATTCCGAAGCGCAGCCTGTGAAGGCGGCGGTTCAAAATGTGCAGATATAGGATTGGCCATAGCCCACCGCTTTTTTTTTTTTATTTTTTATTTTTTTATTTTTTTATTTTTTTATTTTTTTGGGGCACGATGAAGTGCGGGCTGTAAAACCCGCGCTCCATCTCGGCTGGAGGGCCGGCTCGATTGCATCCTTCGCCAGGAGGACAGCAATCTCCTCTCGCAAGACAGGGGCGGACGCAGGACTGACCCTGGTCGCCTGTGAACCTGGGAGGCCGTTTTGCGAACTGAATCGCATAGCCGAGTCTGGTCGTATGGATGAGCCATTGCGATGGGCTGGCCCACGCTAACCAGGCAGGCAGAGCCCCCGCAAATGGTCCCACCCGCACGATCGCTGACGTGCCAGCGGCGGGGCAGCGTGGAGTGAGTGGGCTCATCCGGGGAGCGCTGGGGTCCCACAGGAGAGCAGGAGAGGAGATGTTCTCGTCTCGCACTCAAACTCCAGGAGAGGGGCTGGGAGTGGAGAGAAAGGAGACCGTTCTCTCGTGTTCCATGAGCCATTGGCGAAATGCACCGATCCTGCGAGCTGGAAGGCATAGCGTCCCAGACTGGCAGTGTTCGGGCTGTCACATCCGGAGGAGGGGAAAAGTGCTCTTTCACTGAGGATTTTGATGGCGTTTTTTTTTTTTTTTTTTACGCCTTTAAATAACGTGCCCCGCCCTCCAGCGGGGAAAGAGCAAATTCCCTCCTCCCCAGATGGCCCGCCTCAGGGACGCTTCGCGGTCCGTTTTACCGAACTTAGCGGCGCCCTGGGCGGGGGACGCTGGTTGCCGGCGCGATGCTCGGCGCAGCCGCGTGGCCGGAGGCGCAGGCGGGGGCGGCGAAGCAAAGCTGCGGGCGGGCGTCCTTGGCGAAAAAGCAGTGGATGTGGATGGCTCGGCGGGGGGGAGCGGTCATACAATCCCGCCGATAGAGACCTCGCCCATCGCCTCCGACTGCTCTATCACCGGCGTGAATTCCTGGCCGAATTCACCGCCAGTGTCGCCGAACAGGCCAGCCTGGGATATGGGTGAGTTAAGAAAGCGAACTTTGTCAACGTCACGCACATCACCAGGTTTAGCCTGAGGTGGCATTCCTGGGTCACGGATGTGATCATCGTCCTTCCCAGGGCACACACAGCCGACTTTTTTTTTTTTTTTTTTTGTAAGAGCATAGTCGGTTGCGGTGCGGAGCGCATGCTCAGTCCTGGGTCAGAACCATCCTCGCGCAGCCGGGCCAGCGCCTGCGCTTGGTAGCGCTGGTAGGTGGCCATAGCGTGCATGGTGAGGGGGAAGGCGCACGCAGCACACTGCGTGAGCCTACTGTGCCCATCCAGGAAGAAGGGGATGGGGAGGCTTAGAAGGTCTCGCCTTCATCCTCCACATCACACCCCTCTAATCGGTCCGGCCGCGGGGCTGGGGGATAAACCATCTCCAGAGCCACGGCCGAAGCAGCCTGGGGAAGCACAGCCGCAAAGTCTGCTTCTGGATTCGACGCCGCGCTCAAAGTCCCGGAGGGAGCGAGCGGGTTCGAATCCTCGTCAGACCTTGACAGCCCAACCTCCAAGGATGGTGAGGATGGAAGCGCACGCAGATCGGGCAGAAAAAAGCCCTCAGGACAGCGTGAGTCTACTGTGCACTTCCGGGAAGAAGGGGACGGGAGGCTTTGAAGGTCTTGCCTCCTTATATCCTCCACATCATACCCATCTAGTCGGTCCGGCCGCGGGGCTGGGGGATAAACCATCACCAGACCCACGGCCGAAGCAGCCCGAGAAAGCACGGCCATCACGTCTGCTTTTTAGATGCTAACGCCGCGCTCTCCACCCCGGAGGGAGGGAGCGAGCGGGCTCGCATCCTCATCAGACAATGACAGCCCATCCTCCGATGCAGCGATGGACATCTGACCCCCGGTGTCATCAGGTGAGAGAGCGACCATCCAAGGACGGAGCGCTTCTCTTCACCTGAAGCTTGGATGGAGCGCGTGGAGGAGCGAGAGGTCCGCGACCTGGGGGCGGCGGATTTACTCCCACTGAAACCCTCAGATCTGCCCGAGTGCCAACCGCAGTGCGGGGGACAACTGGGGTGGGTGGCTCTTTTGCAAGAGCGAGCCGCGATCTTAACTGCGCAACAGACATGACATCAGTGATGGCATGCACTGCCCGCGAGCACCGCATTAACATGCTGGACCCCCAGACATGAAACGCTGTGCTCGTGCCCATCATCCGGGGATAGGAAACCACCGCATCCAGAAACGCACGGTCGGAGTGACGTCTTGAAAAAGACGCGCTGCACGACCGTGTTGCTCTTTTAGGAAAGCTTTTTTCCTATATACAAACCGCTCTTGGAGGACCGGACCCAAAGGACGCCAGGCAAGGGAGAAATACCCAGCTCGACCATCTGCCACTGCGTATACGCGCTCTGGACCGGGAGAAGCTGCTTCTCGATCTCTCTCTGTAGACACAGGTTGGAGATACCCTCAAAGACTCTCTCAGAAGCTTCGTGAAAGGCTCTGAAAGCGAAAGGATGTCGAGCATGGCACTGGCTGCGTCTTTATAGCATGACTGATTGTCATTGACGCCAGCTGTGCACGCTGACGCTGCCAACTCATTGGCATTTCATTGGCCCGTTTTTATACTCTTTCAGATGATTGGATTCTGACGAAATCCCCATAGTGGAAGTTTCCACATAGCTTTGGAGTTCCCCATCCGAAGGGGAACCAGTATTACTTTAAAGACACTTGCTAACTGTTGCAATTTTAATGGATAGTGTAGTTTTTATGAATTGTTTAGAAATATAGATTTTGCATTTATTTTATCTTAGCTAAGTTGTACTTGCTATTTTTATAAATCTAAATTTATTTGTTTCTTTGTTTATTTAATAATTTTTCTATTTATTTTATTTTTATTTATTTAATGCAACTTAAACTATAATAAATATTGCCTTGGTCACTAGCTGAAACATTGTTTTTTAGTTAACATGACAAAAATGGCATTAGTATGCTTTCACGTTTGTATTCATTTGTAAATATTTCATTACATATCATTTCAGGAGTTCACACTTAGCTGATGATTGATTATTAAGCATATTTGGCATGCTGTCCTGGGAAAGAGCTCTGAGCTTAAAAGATCCTTGAGCCTGGGGCTCCCTTCCGTTTGCAGAGCAAGAGGGGAGTTTGAGCTCAGGTAGGTCTCAAGAACTCCCCTGCTTATTTATGACAAATAACAAATTAGGGATTGCTATGAAGAGATATACTGCTGACTAAGGGCGTACTCACACTATGCTATCCAAACCGTGCCCAGGCCCGTTTCCTGGATCGTTTGAGAAGTCAGGCTCAGGCATGGTTCAGTTGGCCGGCCCTGGCCCGGTTGGAAGAGGTGTGCTTGAACGTGGTTCACTTGGGCTTTTGTGCGATACGCTTGTAGTGTGAGTGCAATGCACACCTGAGCCCGAAACTGAAGATGAGACGTGACTTTTAAGGGACTGTTTCATATGGATTTATTAATCATTCTTCCTGTTTAATGAACGCAAACTGTCGTAGATTATTAAAGATGCAAACCCCTCGATGCACGACAGCTGCACCTTCAGCAAACCTCCTAATTCCTGCAGCATGAGGACTTTATGACTGTTTATAAGTGTCAAAAGTGGCTGATCTGTTCGGCGAAATATTTGACTGCGTGTCACTATATCCCAAATGACAAAAACGATATAACTAAAGAAATCTCCACTGTACTGAGCGAAAGCGCTTACTGAGCAGCACATCATCGATGACGTAAGCGTGCTCAGGCCCGAATGCAATATGACTGCGTGCTATCGGGGGAGAAGAGGAGGGGGAACAAGCGTGCTTCGGCCCGGTTCAAGGCAACTGTACATAGTGTGAGTACGCCCTAAGAGCTTATCTATGGTGCCAATTTGGTTTGGCCACTTTAACCTAAGTCGCATGTCTTTTGACTGTGGGAGGAAACTGGAGAACCCAGGGGTAACCCACACGAGCACGGAGATAACATGTAAACTTTGCACAGAAATGTTGACTGGCCTGGTAAGGACTTGAACCGGTGACATTCTTGCTGTGAGGCAACAGTGCTAACCACTGGGCGGCCATGCCGCCCTATCAAGGAAAAGGGGCGAGGAGTAGGGGTGAAAGGGGGATTCTTCAAGACAAAGATAACCGAGTTAAGAAACTCTGGTTATTTATAGTGAGTTAGGAATTATTTGATTGTTGAATCGTGTGTTAGATAATGCGGGACCAGCCGTGGTCAATCAGAAGCATGTGATCCTCTCGAAATTAGTTTATAAATAAACTTCACTAAATATTCATTCATCATTAAATATGAAGATAGCTTTAAATCATTAGTTTATGTACATTTTTAATTGAGTTTAGTTGTTAATTTAGATTGAATAAGTGTAATTATTGTCCTGGAAAGACATAATTAATATGATTCTTTTTTCATTTGACGCTTATTTTAAGTGTCAAACTATGAAGATAAATTTAAATTAAAAACACCACTACATTATTTAAACATGAGGGCAAAAAGTAAAACAAAAATCTAACTATTTGAAAAATACAATACTATCTCAGTGAAACTAAAATAACATGTAATTTATGCATTTCTAAATCCAGCATGACTTTTCACTCACAGCATTTTAAAAAAGGCTGCTTGCTTTCTGTTAATTGTAGAATGATTGAAAGTGCAGTATTTGAGCATGAAACTGGTATAGAGGCTCAGCGGGTCATGCTTTGGCAGCTCATTCGGCAGGGTGAACAGACACACAGAAAGGTGTCACGTCACACTTCACGCATTTACACTGGAAGATGAAGAGTTATCTGATATGGTGTG
Organism: Danio aesculapii; assembly: GCF_903798145.1. NCBI lineage: Eukaryota > Metazoa > Chordata > Actinopteri > Cypriniformes > Danionidae > Danio > Danio aesculapii. Next base: position 35,667,172 of record NC_079451.1, read on the forward strand.
AATGTTGGCCGTGATTCTTTTATACACCACACACTGAGTGATATTAAAGCAATAGTCCATGAAAGCCAGAGCCATGCAGTTGCTTCTCCATGGTTTTGAGGCGTTGTTTGGCAGGACGCGTTCATTCTTAACTGGATAAATCACTTCAATGGTGTGTTGCTTTTGTAAAACAGCTGCAACGGTAGTAATTGAGACTATTAGATGGCAGTTGCTGTGTATTATTGCATTCTGATACAAGTCACATTGGCATTCAAAGTTTGGAGTTTGGAATAAGATTTTATTCTTTTTTAGATTTTATTAATAAGTTTTATTCTTAAATTCTTAAATTATTTATTTATTCATTTTTGGCACACAAAAAATCCTGCTGCCTTACATTTTTAGTATTAAGAATGAACTTTTCTAATCATCTCAACTTACATAAATCAAACTGTTGAACTTTGTACAACTTAAATTAATTAAAACCTGATTACCTTATTAAAATAAGTTAAAGCAACATAAATATTTGTTGTCTTGACAAATATTTGTTGACAAATATTGGTTGTCAAATATTTGTTTGTCTTAAAAAGCTAGTTTCATCTGTCTTGTTACTGGTGTTTTTTTAAATATTCTCCATGTTGACAACTTTTCTGGTGTGGTCAGATTGCTCCATAGATCACTTTTTAAGGTCCCATCAAGTCCGGTGAAGCACAGCTACACAAAAATAATTAAAGCAATGTAAAATCAAGGTAAACTGCACTTTCTATTACTTTTTACATTTACAAAAACACTATGTGTTGGGTTTACACCAGGTTTTAAGTCAGTAGTTCTATACATAACCAATATGTCTAGCTCTGCCATCTTGTGAATGTGTACACTGAAAAAAATGATGTCTGCAAAACTGTTGCAAACAATTTATTTGTGTTGAATTTAAACAAACAAATTAAATTTAAGAAAATTCAACTCAATTTGTTTGTTTAAATTCAACCTAAATAAATTGTTCACAACCACTTAACATAAAAATTTTTTTGTAAATCCAAGGAATCATCTTTGAATATTTTTTTTCAGTGTATAAGAAGGAAGTGTTTCTGAAATGTACAACATAATGTACCGTAAGTAATGTAATTTAGATTCACAAAAATTTAAACAGCTCTCTCTAGTGGATTTGTCATCTGAAACGTGCAACAAAACCAACCTGAAGCAACGTATTTCATGTTTTGCAAAAATGTAGGCTGACACACGTATTTCCAATGAGTCTGAGCTGGTAAATTGATGTAAATTTAACAGATTCATAAAATGAAAGCCTTGAAACCTGATTGCTGTTGTTTTTCAGCTGTTTTCCTCTTCTGTGTTGTGGAGAATGACAGTGCTGTTTCATTTTGCTTAAACTAGATTATTTTGTAGTTCGTATTGTAGAGATTTGTAACAAGCTCTAATAGTACTATTCAAAGGTCATGTAAATGACTAGTCTGGTGAAATAGATTTGGTTGTAGCTGATAAATGATCTTTGTGGTTTGTTCAATGATGTGTCTTATAGACAACAAAGTGGCATTGCTTATAGGTTTACTAAATTGGTAGTGGCACAATGTTTTTGTCAAACTGGCAGAAAAAGGTTGCAATATCTAACCATCTATTTACAGTCTGGAGCCCTGGATTATAAACATTGTCACCTAATAAAACTTTTTTTCCACTATTTTGGCAAACATTTCTGTACAGTTGGGTAAAGTTTCAGGATTGTATTTCCATGCGAGTCGTGCTGGACTGGTAGAGAGCATTCATATGTGACCTCACAACCCTGCTGCTGCTAGGCTGCCAGGTTCACCATAGCTGACTACATTTTATATTTACATTTCATTTAGCAGATGCTTTTGTCCAAAGTGAATTACAATTGAGAAGACATTCAGTGATTCAACAAGAAGAGGCAATACAGACAAGAAGTGCTAATTATACAAAGAAACCTGCTCAGAGAATTAAGTGCTAGAGAAAAGAGGGGAGAGTGTTTTATTTTTAAGAGAGAAGAGTGTTTTAATAGATGGTCAAGCCCACTCACCTGTGAGAAGCAGGGGGAAGAGAGGGTTCTGGTTTTATTTACTGGGCTTCAGGTGATCATGGCTTTTTAGTTGTCATTTGAATTATACTAATGGCTTAGCGCAAGCAACCAATTTTTTTTTATTTTGCTATTCAATGAAATAAATATCAGAAAAAAGGTGCAAAGCAATTATTAATGTATTTGTATTACATTCCAAAGAGTTACTGTAGTGTTGTCAGCACCACCATGGAGAATCTGTAGAGAAGTGTCATGTGCATGGCAGGCCTAAATGAGCCAAACCCTCCAAGCAAAATACTATTTAATTATTGTTATGAAATCAAAATCACTGAAAATCTTCCCCGAAAAACAAACCCTAAAATCTTGAGTGCATATATAATTATTTAAATTAATTATTTTGAATATGAAATGCTTTACAGTCATTTTAAAGGGGAACAAGGACATGAGTTATAAACATATACTGTTATGCAGTAATATTCAAAACAGCCATTTTGTTGGAAGTCAGACGTCTTTTTTAGAGGCAGCAAAGAGCGAGGTTATGCAAGAGCAGCTTTTAGCAGTATTGCAGTGTTTCAGGAGGAGATTTGGCCAGTGCTCAAGGTTTGCCCAGAGGCCAGTTTACACCAGACACCGGCAGAGAAACTCCAGCAGACACAATCCCTGAAGACCGAGCGAAAAAAAAACACAGAGCTGAGAGGAAACCGAGTGAAGACGAACCTCGAAACGTTCTTCCTCGCATGCCATATGTTTATTGAATGCATACAGTACAGCGCATCACTTTGTACTCGTGCACTTCTCTGACTTTCAGCTCTCTGGGCTATGAAAAATTAAGCCGCTCCAGCGCTGAGGGGATGTTCACTAATATTGGCACACTCTTTCCCCAGCTGTTTGGCACTGATACATTGAATTATAGACAGGAAATGTAATATTCATATAGGCCAGAGCGCTGCGTTTTAATCTGTGTGATCCCGATGGAGAGCAAAGGGTGGCTTGGAGCTGGGTATTTGGGGATGGTCGCTGTGGGACAGAACGTGTTTCCTGGGCGCCACATGTGGCTCATTTTATCACACGCAGCGTGCAGCAATTGTGCCATTTGTGTGTTTTGTGAGTGTGCATGGGTGAAATGCATGATTCATGATTTACAGTTCTGCTATTCATTATTGACAGCAGGTATGAAATATTTAAGCTGGCTTTCTAAATGTGCATGTTTGTGTGTTGGGGATTCTGTTTCTTTCTATTTGTTTTTATACAAGACTCTGGCTGCAGACACTGTTCAAAACAATGCAATGGAAACCATTACATTTCAGTCTAGGAAAAAAGCTGTTAATACAGGGATTGTTTAAATAAATATACAATTGAAGTCAGAATTATTAGCCCCCCTTTGAGTTTTTTTTTTTTTGCCTTTTTTTATTTTTCCCAAATTATGTTTAACAGAGCAAAGAAATTTTCACAGTATTACTGATAATATTTTTTTCTTCTGGTGAAAGTCTTTGTTTTATTTTGGCTAGAATAAAAGCAGTTTAAACTTTTTTAAACACCATTTTTAAGGTCAAAATTATTAGCCCCTTTAAGCTATATTTTTTTTGATAGTCTACAGAACAAACCATCATTGTACAATTACTTGACTAATTACCCTAACCTGCCTAGTTAACCTAATTAACCTAGTTAAGCCTTTAAATGTCACTTTAAGCTGTATAGAAGTGTCTTGAAAAATATCTAGTAAAATATTATTTATTGTCATCATGGCAAAGATAAAATAAATCAGTTATTAGAAATAAGTCATTAAAATTATTATGTAAGAAATGTATTGAAACAATCTACTCTTCATTAAACAGAAATTTTGAAGAAAATAAACAGGGGAGCAAATAATTCAGAGGTAATAATTCAGGGGTAATAATTCTAAGTTCAACTGTATGTACATATACAGTTGAAGTCTGCATTATTAGCCCCCCTTAGATTTTTTTTCTTCTTTTTTAAATATTTCCCAAATGATATTTAACAGAGTAAGGAAATTTTCACAGTACGTCTGATAATATTTTATCTTCTGGAGAAAGTCTTTTTTTGTTTTATTTCGGCTAGAATAAAAGCAGTTTGAAAGGGCATGGAAGGGCACCCGCTGCGTAAACCAAATGCTGGAAAAGTTGGCTGTTCATTCCGCTGTAGCGACCCCAGATTAATAAAGGAACGAAGCTGAAAGGAAAATGAACAAATAAATAAATAATAATAATAATAAGACTATTAACAATAATAATAATAATAACAATAATTAATTATCAAGTAATTTGACATAATTAAATGTATTGTTCTCATACAATAACTAGTTATTAAAATAACTACCATTCATATATATTTTTAAAAAATATATTACTCAAAGCTGACTATTTTTTGTCACATGATGTTCTGGTACTCAAAAAATAAAAATTAATTAATTAATAAAGTCTACATTTTTCAGGATAAATAGAATTTTTTAATAATTATTAAATTGTAATAATAATAATAATATTTATTTATTTATTTATTTATTTATTTATTTATTTATTTATTTATTTATTTATTTTGTTTAATTAATTAATTTGTTTATTTATTATTATTATTATTATTATTATTATTATTATTATATTATTATTATTATTATTATTATTATTATTATTATTATTATTATTATTATTAATAATATTTTAAAAACTATATTAAAATGTAATATTATGTATTTATTAATTATTAATATTATTAATAATAATATTTATTAATTAATTCATTTATTTTATGTATTTATTTTTTGTAGTAACCTTTTTGGTTTCTTTTAATTAATTAAGTGCATCATTAATGAATAAAGGTATACATTTTTCTCAAAGCTAATTTTTCAATAAAATTCATATGTTTTGACCTTTTTTTTCACAGTGCACTTATGTGCACTAAGCTATTAAAAACGTTTTTTTTTTTTTTTTTTATTCGGTACAATTCCATTGAACCAATTGACAAGAATTACCTTTTTTGTTCTATATTATCTATATATAGCTAAATGATGCCACTCCACTGCATAAATCAATGCAGAAAATCAGCCTGCGGTGAAAGCCCATGGCTCTGCAGTCAAGCGTGTCCTGATGTGGTGCTGTTGTCCACTGTTTGGCTTTCCTCAAATCTCCCGGATCTGGGTTTGTCCTTGAAATCGGCCGGTGCGGTGCTGTGCTGTGCTGACAGAGGCAGTGAAGGAGTCAGTCATCGGGACCATTAGCTTTAATCTGCCTTCACTGCTCTCTGACTTCACAGGTCACCAAGCTTCAGCTCTCGCCGCATCCACAACCTGCACAGACTAAGTGGCCGCTTGAATCGAGCCCGTCTGAAAGGCCAGATTTCCCCCCTTTCTTCTAAGTTTTTATTGTTTGTGAAGCAGTGACAATGGAAGAGATGATTGTCTGAATCCTCTGCTGATGTGTTGAGTCTCTGGGTGGAGCCGTAAACACCAGATATTCTTCATCTCACTGACTTACATCATTTAAAAGAATTCAGTGCTCTTTTGTGTAAATGTAGTGTTCTTAGCTGAAGTAATACATGATTAATAATTAACTGTAATATTAATTTGTAAGAAAAGGTTTTTGTAAGTTAGAGTTCAATATACTTTGTTGACTGTAATGAAACTCAGTATAGAACTGTAATGAGTAGGGATTTTTATAGATACACTAGTTTCACTAGTCTAAATTGAGGAATCAATCCGAGTAGTGGTTATTTACCTTATAATAATAATAATAAGAAGAATAATAACACATTATTAGGAATGGCCTCTTGGATTGTTCTGTTATTTATTCCCAGAGTAATACATTTGATTTTTCATTCATTCATTCATTTTCCTTCGGCTTAGTCCATTATTTATCAGGGGTCATCACAACGGAATGAACCGTCTACTATTCTAGCATATGTTTTATGCAGCGGATGCCCTTTCAGCCACAAACCAGAACTGGGAAACACCCCTACATTTACGCGCACACTAATACACTATGGCCAGTTTAATTCATTCAATTCACATATAGTCAGTGGTGGAAAGAGTACTGAAAAATCATACTCTAGTAAAAGTACCATTACTTGCCCAAAAATGTAGTGCGAGAAGGGTAGAATTATCTGTTGTAAATATTACTTGAATTAAATTTGAGTAAAAAGTAGCCCTTTTAAAAGTACTCAAGAGTAGTGAGTATTAAGCTGTGAAAAGTTCCTTCATTCGTTTGTTCCTTCCTTCCTTAGTTTGTTCAGTCCTTCTTTGAATCCTTCCTTCATTTATTTGTTCCTTCTTTCCTTCATTCAATCTTTTCTTCTATTCCTTGTTCGGTCCTTCCATCATTCGGTCCTTCCTTCCATTATTCATTCATTCCATTTAGTGATTGTTTAAGGCATTTAACAGGCATTGTTCATTTGTTCCACTTAGTAAATGTTTAAGCCTGTTTGGTGATTTCAGTCATTATACAGGTGACATCTTTCATTTTCACATCAGTGATATGCAGTCTATAAAAAGTCTCTGGGTCATTGCGTGTAAAGATTTTGAACATCATTTTGGACATTTTTAATGCCTCGTGTCTTGAGGTAGTTCAGTATAGTGCAATTTACTTTCTGTGTGCAATTTGATTGGACAGGAATCGCAGGACTGATTTGTCTACTTTAGCCAATCACCATAGACAAGAAAAAATAAAGTGACTTCAGGTTTAAGGAATATAGTGGAGTAAAAGTACCGATACAGCACTAAAATGTACTCAATTCCTAAAAACACTACTCAATTAGAGTAGTTTGAGTATTTGTAATTTGTGACTTTATACCACTGCCTATAGTGCATGTCTTTTGACTGTTGGGGAAACCAGAGCACTCAAACTCAGTAAACTCCAGAACATGTAAACTGTACACAGAAATGCCAACTGGCCCAGCCGGGACTTGAACCAGCGACCTTTTTGCTGTGAGGTGACAGTGCTAACCACTTTTATTTTATTTTATTTTATTTTATTTTATTTTATTTTATTTTATTTTATTTTATTTTATTTTATTTTAGTTTAGTTTAGTTTAGTTTATTTTATTTTATTTTATTTTATTTTTAATTTTATTTTTAGTTTCTTTTTTCTTTTCTTTCATGGAGCACATTAATAAAACTAACAATACAAGACAATTGCTACAAAATAAACTCAATGAACAATGGAATTCAATATAAATTCATGAAGTAATATTTAAATATGTATTGTTATTTTATTTAATTCTTTTTTTAATACTATTTAATGGGATGGAATAAAAATACTGTACCTGAGAAATTCCCCACAGTGGGACAAATAAAGATATATCTTATCCTAATGGAAAGACCTCCAATGAACGATCTGACTCCACAGATTTTCCTTTCTTAATCAGATGGACTCGTTCTTAGGATACTACTAATACTGTGTGTTCTAGATCATAATAAAAACAAATTTGCATTGATTCATTATCTTTTAGTGCCATGTTTTAGAGCATTTGTTTACAGATAGCAGATTTTGATATTAACCTCCTTTCATGCAATCCTTATCGTAGCAACAAAGCTTCCAATTAACCAGAGCGTGTGCTTTCCATTTCCTTGCGCACTGCATTAAGCCCAATAATGAATCATTGTCAGCCACATGGAGGGAGAAAATGAATTGGAGCTCGAGTCCTGGGGCGTTTTTTTATGACTCTACTGTGGCAATTCAAATGGTTACATATTATTATTGAAATTATTAAGAATTATTGGGTGATAATTTGGCCGCTGTAACCCATACAAAATATGGAGCGTCACATTACGCTTGACTAACAGGAAGAGAAATGGTTGTGAGCCCCGGTAGAGCCTAACGCTGTATGAAACTGAAAGGAAATTAAAAAAAAGAGGAAAGAGTGACAGAAAATCAGTGGTGGTAAATTTAGACAAAAGGGTTACTGTACGGATGGAAATGAAGCATGAAGCAGTGGTGGCAAAAGCTCATTTTGAGGAAACGCTTCGAGAGCAGTGGAGCTTCTCAAATCTGTCAAAACACTTGTGGATTTTGTCAAGTTTTATCTGTGTGCCGAGTGGCTTGTGAACACCAGGATGCCTCTTTTCAATAGATGGCAAATTTAAACAAATGATCCTGTGCTTTCACTATTATTGGGGATTCCTGGGTATTTCTTCACTGCCTTTTGGGTTTCTGTACATATGGGACTTTTTATGTATGCTGTGTGTTTTGCTTGTGATATAGACTAAACAGTAACACTTTAAAATAATGGTCCATTAGTTCATGTATTTACTAACATGAACAATTAGTAATAAACTAATCACGGCATTTAATAAACTTTGTTAACGTTAGTAAATGTTATTTACATTAAGTTAAATAACATTAGTTCATGTTAACTCACTGTGCATTAACTAATGTTAACAAGCACAACTTTGGATTTTAATAATGCATTAGGTAATGCTGAACTATGATTATTAAATTCTCCACATAATTATTCATACTTAATGTGAGTAAATACATTAAATAACATTAACTAATGGAGCATTATTCTGAAGTGATACAGACTAAACATTATGTACTGTAAATTTACCAACATATAACAGATTTTGGCACTTATTGTTTACAATTTGCATCATTATTTTTAAATACAGTTTTTGCATGTAAAAACATTTTTTCTTCAGATAGTTTTGATAGCTATATTATTTAGAATTGGGATTCTCTTTTTCTTTCGGGATTTTGTACATGTTTGCTTTATGCACTGTGTTTTACTTATAGACTGTAGATATAGATTCTAAACATGATGTAATACTACACATTTCTGACCAATTTTAAAGGAATAACATTGATTTATTGTTTGGTTTATTTCTTTTTTTTTTGGTTTATTGGTTTTATTCATCTGCATTTAAAAATAATAAATCATTTGAAATAAGAATTTAAACTAAAGATTGGTATATTTTAAAACATTATATTCATGTGTATGCAAGTTGGAAGCATACAGTGACCTGGCACACAACAAACAGCATTTCCAACGCGTAACCTTTTTGAGTTAGTGGCTAATTTGCACACTGTAAAACCTATGAGTCAACTTTATCAAATTAAATAAGTGTAGTTGACTCAAAATTTACAGAAAGTTAATTCTACTCAATTGAAAAGAGTTTTGAACTCAGTGTTGAAGGTAATCAGTTAATTAAATACTTACTTCAACTTAAATGGAGTAAATTTACAGTACTCATATTGATTCGTTTTTTAACTCAAATGGTTTGTAGCAATCGGTTTCCTCAAATGGTTTGAGTTGCCTTAACTTATTGGGTTTTACAGTACTCAGTTGCTTTGAGTTCTCTTCATTTATTAGGTTTTACTGTGCTCAAATTGCTTCATTTACTCAAATGGATTAAGTTCACAGTACTCATTAGAATTAGTTTTCGAACTTAAATGGTTTGTTGCAATCAGTTTCCTCAAATGCTTTGAGTTACCTTAAATTTTTGGGTTTTACAGTGTATGAATTGGTGCAATCTAATTTATATTTTGCTCATTCACCAATGATAGCTGGCTTTAGGGGTGGGATTTAGGGCCACACCTCCTTTTAAAAATTGTACGAATGAATCAAATATGAATGAAATCATATGAATTTCTAGGACTTAAATAAAATACATTTTTATCTTGTTTCCAGATCAAATCCGGCAGGCTTTTTGGTAGGCCTATATTTACTTAGTATTTTTTTATTTTGCAGATCCATGTGAATGTGGTTGTGATGATGTTGTCTGTATGCAAAACTTTAGCAAAGTGCTTTTTTAGTACAGGACGTTAATTCTGTGTCCCGGAATATTTCTCTGGGACAGTCCTACAGTATAAGGGATCCTGTGGCAGCTCTTCTGCATTATTAGTCGCATGCTTTATTCAATGCACATATTTGTACTGCTTCACTCATTTTTAACAATAGAATCCTTTAAAGCGAGCATTTTCCCTCAGAGCAGCCGGCGTGAGGAAACGTGTGCAAAGCATAAGTGGATTACAGTTCTTAAAAGCCTAAACTTGTCTTCTGCTCATGAAATTTAGAAAGCTTCACAGATGCTTGAGTTCCAGGCCTGATTGTGCGCAGGAGCTTAACTAGGAATTGCACTTAGAGATCATTCTGTTTGAGCCAGAGGTAAAAACTTCCATTTGGAAAATGAAGTTGGGAAAGTTTTAACTTAGGTCACTTCCGAAATTAGCTTATGGATATGGACTGAACATGGACGACTTCTAGTCCCTTATGCCCGATGTATATTTCATTACAATGGAATGGTGCTTTGGAGTATAGGTTATGTGGCAAAAAAAATTCTATTGAAATATTAAACAATTGAATTAGATTGATCTGAAATTAATGCAGATATTCAAACCTAATATCTATCTCAATCATTCTCCCATTTCTCCTTTTTTTTTTCTTCAGTATTTTTCAATTTTTTTATTTAATAATACATCCTGTAGCTTAAAGTAATTATTTCCAGTTATTTCTTTACAAGAAACTTGGTATAAAATCTAGCTGTAAATGTCTCAGGCGACTCTTTCAAGTGGAATTCTTTATTGTGAACATGTCGGTTGTTCTGCAGTCAAGTGGTCATCTCCAAGAAGTCAACATGAGTCTGCAAATGTGTACATGAGTTGTCATGTGTATGTTTTAGGAAAGGGTAGTGTTAAGGTGGAGGTGCCTAAACAAGTCATGCAAACAACATAGACTCATTCCTAAAACGTAGCCCTATATACATTTCTGAAGATTGTGAATTATGTAGCCATAGGAATGTATGGCTGCATTTCGTCTTTAAATCGATTGCTATGGGGTGGTATGATTTCTTTTCGCGCTTACCAGCTGACCCCTTACTTCCATGTGCATGGATGGCTTCCCTGCTGTTACAAGTTTGTCAAGTGCCTTGCCACGCAAGTCAGAGGATTTGAGACGCTAGAGCAAAGCTGGCCATGCCAACAGGGTTCAAGTCCAGCGAAGAACAGTTCCAGAAAGCAGGTAAAACAAAAGCCAAAAAATAAAATAAACAGGGTGAGAGTAATAAAAGCAAATAACAGGGTGAGAATGTGGTAAAATTTGAAAACATGGTAAAAATCAGGCTGCCGTGAGGGCTTTTCTTTTTTGGATTGCTTTTGGAAACACTGTCGGTTGGGTTTAGGGAAGTGGTTGGGACTGGTCAATCTGTGCTTTTTAAAGCACTATCAGTTGGGTTTAGGGAAGGAAGTGGGTGAGGGGGCTTGGTCAGTCAGTCAGTCAGTCAGTCAGTCGTCAGTCAGTCAGTCAGTCAGTCGACAGTGGCTTCTGGTGGATTTACATGAGAACAGTAGGTGCAAATAGCACTCTCAAGAGAAATTTGACATCTCAAAAAGCATACACAACAGCCTCTGGTGGATTTGCGAAAAACAAAAACTCTAATAATAATAAAAAAATAAAAAAAAACTTAGCTTCTGGGAGAAATTTGGTGCTCTCCAGAAATGTATACATGGATACGTGATCAGAATGAGCCTAGGTTGCATGCAAATGTGGTAGATAGTTCCAGAACCTGTTCAAACACTGACCAAAGAAGTTCATAAACAAAAGAGTTTCTTCGGCCTGAATGGATCCACAAAGACAAAGGCACATTCGTTGAGACCCTGTTTGCATTACTTTGGCATCTGCCACTCAGGAAGGCAAAAGGTTTAATGTCTCACACCTGGGCTGCTAGAGTTTCAAATTAAATGACAATTCCAAAAACCGAAGAATATAACATTTCAGTTAATAATATAACACTGTTAATTCAAAACTAGATTAAATAGCTTATATTCTCACACTGTGATCAAATCTAGCTCAATTTACATATTTAAAAAAGGACATATTATGCAAAAATCACCTTTATGAGTGGTTTAAGCACAGTTATGTGGAAGAGTGTGTAAATATATCCAGCAAAGTTATGTGGAAGGGTGTAAATTTAGCTATATCTATTTTTTATAATCACATTAAACAGTCTGCAGAAATACTTAGATTGACATTTGATATCCCTTTGTACGTCATCAGAGAGGGAAGGTTATGGCCATTAGTGACAATCTCTTTCTCATTACCATAAACAGCCCTGAGTGCGAAGCTGCCGTCCGCCTTTAGAGTTTTCCTTGTACCTGCTGAAGATAATGTCAGCGACTAAGAGGCATTATAAATGTGGAGTTTTAGGATACACATTTCAGTCTTCTTTCAGTTTTTCAGAGATAGTGTTAGTCCTGTTTTGAATCGGCCGCAATGCTGAGCCATAGGCATTTGTAGCTCTGCCCTCTTTTGAAAAGAGGGCTGAGAGCACAATCTCATTTGAATTTAAAGAGACAGTCACCAAAATGGCACAATTTGGATCAAAACTAAAAGGAGCATTTTCAAAAAAGTTATAAAAACGTATTTGTGATGTATTTTGAGCTGATACTTCACAAACGAAAATAGAGACATCAGTGAATTATTTCTCATCTTGTAAAAAGGGGCATGATAGGTCCAGTGAAAAGATACTATTGCAGATATTTAGTTGTTTGTAAATTGTAAATAATAAATGCTTAAAAAATACAATTGCCTCACACAACCTGGTATTGCTATATTACATTTTCATTGTGCGTTAGTGATGAAGGCACCATTTTGAGATTTAGCACATAACGAAATGCATCTGTTCTTGCTCCAACCTCAGCTTTTGTCTTATCCCATTGTTTGTTCCAGTGGGTTATTTGTCTTTCTCTTTGGAGAAGCCAAGATCTGAACAGATAAACCACGTAATTACAAATGGCTCACATATTCGGGTGGTCTGTTCGAAAGCGTTCACACCAGTGCTCAGGAAACAATTTAGCTGTTTCCATGGACTGCCCTCTCATCTTCCCTAAAATACATGAAATTAACCAAAAACAACCGGAGAAAATGCAGGTGTTACACGCTGCTGGAAGGAAGGGACAAACAAGAAAATAAAGAAGAAAGGATGAAGTGAACAGTGATGAAAAGTAGAGGAGAAATGATTAAAGAAAATAAGTATTTTTTTATTTTGTTATGAAAATTAATATTATTATTTTAAAAATTTTCCCAAATTATGCTTAACAGAACAAGGACATTTCTCAGTATGTCCTATAATTTTTTTTTTCTTCTGGAGAAAGTTTTATTTGTTTTTTTTTTATTTTTATTTGTGTTTTTATTATTATTATTTTTTTAAACCCATTTTGAGGTCAATCTTATCAGCCCCGTTAACCAATATATATATTTTTGATTGCCTACAGAACAAGCCACTGTTATAGTGTGACTTGTCTAATTACCATAACTTACCTAATTAACCACGTTAAGCCTTCAAATTGCACTTTAAGCTGAATACTAGGATCTTGAAAAATATTGAGTAAAATATTATGTACTGTCATCATGGCAAATGTAAAAGAAATCAGTTATTAGAAATGAGTTATTAAAACTATTATGTTTAGAAATGGGTTAAAAAAATCTTCTGTCTGTTAAACCGAAATGAAAAAACAAGGGCTAATAATTCTGATTTCAACTGTATTCAACTATATTTCACAATAATGATATAGCTAAAAGCATTACAATGATTTTTTTTTTCATAGAATTATTTCTTCAAACAATTCATTCAAATCAGCTGATTCGTTTATAAATAAAGCAAGTGATTGGAAGTCATCTGCTTATTTTAAATATATTAATCATCAAATTCACATTTCAGTATCACCCGGGAAGTAGTGAAGATGAAAAAAAAAAAAAACCTCAAGAATTGTGGTGTTTCAGATTATTTTATATAAGTAGTTCGTACAAACAGCAATTAATTATGTGGAGTGCATTCTCAAACTCAAAATCATATTAAAATGTAAATTTAAATGATTAACTTTGTATATTTGGAAGTGAGTAACTGTAATTCTGTAGGATGCTGACAAAGGAGGTGTGGATTCAAATGCAGAGTTTATTCAAGAATGTTCAGGCAGGCAACAGTCAACAGGGTCAAACTGATGTATACAGGCAATCCAGAGTCGTGGTCAGTAAACAGGCGGATGGTCAAAAGGTAGGCAGGAATAATCAAAAAAACAAGGCGAGGGTCTAACACGGCAAGGCCAGGAAAACCTAGCATAATGTTCACAATATAGCTAAACACGACTCTGCAAAGTCTGTTTGTGTGCTGTATAAATAGTGCATCTAATCTGGTGATGAGCAGCTCCCAGCCGTGTGTGTAATCAACAGAAAACAGGAACAGGTGTGTGTGTCTGGTGCTTGATGGGATTTGTAGTTCTTTATGGTGGCAGAATTGTAGTCCACGTGAAAGTGAAAGTTCTCCAGCAATCTATGAGGGTAAGATCGCTGGTGATCATGACAGATACAATATAGGCTGGTAATTGTAAACTGTAAAATTACAATTAAATTGTAACATGCAAACTCCACACAGAAACGCCAACTGACCCTGCTGGAATTAAAACCAAAGACATTCTTGCTGTGAGGCGACAGTGTGAACCACTGAGCCCAGTGGAAATTATTAATTATTTTTAAATTTATTTATTTTCATCAGCTGTAACATCTATGTACAATCATTTTGTTATAGGTTTGATGAAAATGCATTCTTATAAGACTGATAACAATTACATGATTAAAACCACCATTATGGAAACCAATATAAACAGCTTCTCTACCATACATGTAGAGGGATATTGAATTCTGTCACAAACAGTTATTTAAAAAAAACCTTCAGAGAAAGAAAGAAACCTAAACAAGAATAGATATAAAACAAAAAAGGAAGGACTTGCTATTTATGTCTTTCTGTTGTTAAACTATAGTGTTGCATGTTTCACCTGTAAATTGAGCTCTGCCACCTTTTCACCATCTGTGGAGTATCATTTGGTAAAGCATGATACATATCATACATAAAACAACTAATACAAACAAATATGAGAGTTTAAATTCTTCTAAATAGCTAAAAGTTTTGACGCTGAAGTGTCACTTTCAGTTTAGACGTCTTTATCTGCCATGCCCGTATGGAAATGAGGATATACACCGACATAATAGAAGATGAGAATAGATGAGGATGCTGAGCGACTGAGGATTGGATGTTCTCCAGGTTTGCGGTAGAAAGCAGAAGATAGAGACAGAAGAAATGGGAAGAGCGCGTCTAGCGGGATCTAAAAGGGGAAGAACACAATAGGTAAATCAGTGACAGACAGCTCGGTATAGACGCAGAGCGAGCGAAAGATAAAGAAACAAGAACGAGCGCTACAGTACAGCTTCTCAGCGCTTGCCTCTTTTGGGAGAAAGACGCATTTAATTGTGGTAAGCGGCTCTTGTAGGTCTCGTCCTGCCTGCCATGATCCACTCCATCATTTAAACTCTCAAGGTAAAGAAAATGTCAGTTCCAGCAGTGAAATTGCATTCGGAAACAAGTTCATAGCCCGCATTGAGAAGAGTAGCTTCATTCTGCGGCAGTCCAATCTGTCCCCCATAGAGACTTTCTCGCTGGCAGGTCTGGTGCCAGACACTCCCGGATTGGCCATGATGCCTTCCTCTCCTAGCTGTTGATTGTGCATTATCAGTGCCCCTCACACACCGAAAATTACATGTAGCACCAGAGGTGGTCATGACAATGATAGCTGGTTTCCATGGCAATCAAAGGACCTATTGGAAAGTGGCGAGGCCTGTCGCATTGTGATAATAGCTCCACTCATTTCGCTCTAATTGAAAATGCTTTTGAAAAAAAAAAGGTTCCACCTCCAAAAACTGTCTTTCTCTCATTTTAGAGCTAAAGCAAGGTAAATAAGCTGGTGGAACGCCCCTTAAATATGTGCACAGTGTTTTGTGACATCTGTCTCATCAAAAAGAGGATTGTCTACAGTCACTTGGAACATTTGTTAAATTATTTTTGTAATAGTTTCTTCTACTAGTGCTATATATACAAAGTAATCATAGCAAAATGGGTGCTGTATATTGCAGTTGTCTATTTTGCTTGTGAATGAGAAATGGTATCTTGATTGATTTGGTAAATTACATAGAGCAGTTTTTTTTCAGAGCGATTCAAACTGGATATTTCTTGTTGAAATATGAAAGAAACTGGTCATAAGACTCATTATTATAGACCTTACTCAATCAAAAATGCATTAAATTGTTCAGAAGTGGCAGACTATGACTCAGAAGAATAATTTCTTCATGAATCAGACAGTGGGGGTTGTGCTTTATATTTTCGATTCACTAAAACATACTCAGTTGTTCGTTTCTGATCAATTTATGGATTCCAGATACACTGGTTGGGGTGGTATGACTGAAATCAGAATGCAATACTATACCATACCATATAACACTAATCTTCAACCACCAGGCCACGGACTGGTACCAGTCTGTGGATCAATTGGCACCGAACCGCACAATAAATCATTCGTTATTTCTTTTTTATTTTATTTAGTCTGAACGATCTTTTATTTTGAAAAAAAATTACCTTATTCACTCACTTACATCTTGGTCTTACATGCCCAAATATAACCCACAAGTAGCAAAATGAGTAAGAAACAGACGTCTTTGGAAAGTTACTTTCGAGAAGGGGAAAAGATCCAGTGGAGGACCCACGAACTGCCAAGGAATGGATCCGCAACCCAATTGTCAACAAATCAGATGAATCCACCATATATGTGCAAGTTCGTTTTTTCCAATGGAGGTGCACGTACATGGATGCACCCAGTTAAATGAATTCTGTGACCGCACCGTGAGTCACATGACAAGAGCTGACCTATCAGCTTCATACTTTGTATGGAGTATGCACATTTTGGTAGACTAATTATCTCAGACAACACCCAAACAGTGCAGTGTTTTGTAATAGTCTCCATAAATAAAACTTGTTTCAGGGTGACAGCAAGTCAGCTTGTCATCTTCTGAGAAAATGGTTGATGGTTGCCTAGTAACCACCAACCAATCCCCAGTCCATGGTAAAATTGTCAATTGTTGACCGGTCTATGGTGATAAAAAGGTTAGGACCACTGCCATTTAACACATACTTTTTCTATGATTTAACTATAAATATTCTAATATGCCATTTTGAGTTGATTAATTGATTCGATTTAACAGTTTAGGGCTTCTGCGGACATGCCTTTTTTCCACTGAGTGATATGTTTTGGTACAATATGGTATGCATTTACGTCCATTTCTGCTAATAAAAGTACCAAAATGAACCATTTCTAAAGGGTAACAAACACAACAATATGGTACCAGAATGGTGGCGCTAGACTCACTGCTTAATGCTATTGGTTGCATGCAACAAGCAAAAGAATGACAACACAGAAAATGCCATTTTTAGATACACAGCCAAGACCTGACACTGTAAAAATACAATGGTTACAATAGTTTACACAGTAATTGGCTCTGATGGTTTATTCTCCCATGGTGAACCCTGATAAAGCAGGGAATAATCCAAAGAAAAGCGAGTGAGTGAATAAAATTGGCTCTATTTCCACTTGGTCTTTGCATGCATTTTCAATGATCTGGTCACAAGTGGTCAGTCGGGACACATTACAATTTCCATCAGGTATTAATATGTGTTCAGATGCGTCTCTTGTGGCCACTTGTGTTCAGTTTTCACAGAGATCTGTCTCTCTTATTTTGTCACTTAATGGTGCGATGCACGAATCAGTGAATCAAGTCATCTGTGTGCTCTCTTACAAAACAGTGGGAACTTGATCAAATGTATCCCAACATGTCCCTTACCAATCACATGTTCATTTAGTAGGGATTTAGGTGGTCTTTTATGGCTGTTTGAATTTATTCATTGCTATGAAAGCAATTCTGGTAAATCTGAGCTTTTGAAAACACTTTTGGTTGGGTTTAGGGAAGGAGGAGGGTGGGTCAGTCGATTAGTTAGTCAGTCAGTTAGTCGACAGTGGCCTCTGGTGGATTTACACAAGAACAGTAGGCACGAATGCCACTTACAAGAGAAATTTGAGATCTCAAAAAGCAAACACAGCAACCTCTGGTGGATTTGCGAAAACAACAACTGCAAAAAAAAAAAAAAACATAGCTCCTGGGACGTATTTGCCGCTCTCCAGAAATGTACATAGCAGTATGTTTCAGAATTAGCCTGGGTTGTTATTTTTTATGTGAAAACAAAAGGAATCTTGTATCTTGATAATACATGCACTGTAAAAAGCGATTCGTTTACTTTTCTTGAAAAAAAATGGAGTAAACTCATTGCCATATAATTATTAAGTAAACAAATTATGTGCATATTAATAAATTTAAGTCAATAAATTTACTGACTTTTTAAAAGTAAATTCAACTTGTTGCTTTGAAGGCAACGGCTTAACTCTCGTTTCTAAATAAAGCATCTAATCACATTTTACAGTGTGCATTTTAGTTCAAAACTGATAAGAATTTTTACAACTTATCCCTTAACAACCACGTTCACTCAGTTTATGATGTTTACTGACGTTATTTCATCCAAAAATTTTAATTATGTTAATTACTTGGGTTGAGTAGAGGGTTACATCAGTGGACAGTGCTCATGAACATGCTCAATATACGAACACTGAGTTAAAAAAAAGCCATAATTTTTATTGTATGTTCACAAAAGGATGCTTGTAGCTTGATAATAGTCAAATTGAAGGACTGAGGGCAAATGGTCTATTTTGAGGAAGATTTTTGGTACCTTTCTGGACTTTGAATGAGTCTTGAACCTTGCTGTCTACGGAGGATTAGGGAACTCTCAGGTTTCATGAAAACTTTCAAACACTTCATTACACACCATAAATCATTTATTAAGCATTAGCAAATAGTTAATTCAATATTTGTAAAGCATTGACTCTACATTAATAGGTGTTAGTAGGCAGTTTATAAATACAGGTACAAATGCAGTTTTCTTGACTTAAAAGCGCATGTATAATGTGCTTAATGATTGTATTTTCATACTTTGTATTTTAATTTTTATTACTAAATTAAGTATTGCAGTATTTACCACTTAATTAAAAATAGTTGATGTTTTTAAGATCATTCAGAATACATAAGTAAGTGATTAATAAACTATTCAAATGAACATTTATCCATCTTATTATTCAGCCACATACAGTAGTAATAGTTACTTTGTATGTTAATGCATTCTTTATTAATGCAACTTCATCCAGTTTTGTGACCTAATCTAAAGTGAGGACTATTTATGCTTTGTAAATCCTTTATAAATGTTCTATAAAGGACTCAGGGGGTTATAATGACATAAGGGTGAGTATCATAATTTAAATTTTTGCATGAACTATACTTATAAGCTTCATCCACTTGTGATCAGGCTGACGGAAATGCATCTTAATACTGTACCAAGTGTAAATGGGGCCTTTGTAACTTCATGATTTATTACCTTGGCACTGAAAAAAAAGTACTACTACTGCGATCAAGTCACTAGAGAAAGCACAGGTCTTGAACAAGGGCAGTGACTCGTGTTTGTCATTTCATGTGGGATTTGAACCTCTCGGTTAGCTTGTACTGCAGTGAAAGGATTTGAAACATCGCATGCATATGCTTCCCGCCATTCAGGGAATACTCCGGTTAACCTCTTCTTAATGGGCATAGGAGTAGGAGTAATATAATTGTTTTGTTATCACATTTTGTAATGATCAACATGATGTCATCCCTGAAACAATGCACGCTCGTTTTCCAATCGAGGGCTAGCAGTGACAGGTGATAAGCATGTAAGTCAAAGCTTTGAACAGACTGTAAATAGAAGTGTCATTGAAAATGGAACACATCAATGCTAAGTGAAGTGTTTACTTCATACTGAATGATTCATTGGGCACTGAGTGCACTTTCAATGAAGTCAGTGGAGCTGTGCAATTTTCATACTATTCCTGTGAACAATGCTAAGATTTATAGAGAATTGACCTGTTAAACTGTTTTGTAGAAATGAGTACTTATCAGTGACCGAATCGTGTTTGTGAGCCCCGACAAAAGCAATTGGCACTTAGGACAGAAGACAAAAAGACCAGTGTCCAGCAAAATTACATTGAAAGTACTGAGAGGATCACTCTGTAGCAGAGATAGGACCAATGCTGTTCAACATGTGGTTCATCTTTTTTTTTCTCTTCATTGAAACGACCAAGTGTGGCATGGTGGCTCAGTGGTTAGCACTGTCGCCTCACAACAAGAAGGTCACTTGTTCGAGTCCTGGCTGGGCCAGTTGGCATTTCTGTGTGGAGTTTGCATGTTCTCACTGTGTTCGTGGGGATTTCCTCCAGGTGCTCCGGTTTCCCCCACAGTTACCATGCGGTATAAGAGGCCTGGATGAACAAAACTGACTGCATGTGTAAAAAAACAACAAACTTCACAACATTTTTGAGTTGACTCAACTTTCAACCCAGTTACTGCACTTGACTCAATTTAAGTTGAGTTTTAGGCGACCCCTAATAAATAAGGGACTAAGCCGAAGGAAAATGAATGAATGAAATGGCCAACAATATACAATGAACTGAAACAGTTTAATCAGTAGAAATCCAACACTGATAACTATTATACTATTCTTGTGCACAGAATCTGAAATTTATAGAAATATATAATGTAGAAATTATATTTCTACAAATACAGTATGCTTAAATCATTTCTAAAGTTCATGTGATGCTGAATAATAGAGATTGTCTGGTGAAAATTAGGCTTTGCTATCTGTAATTTTACTGTTCTAATGGTTCATATTTACAAAATATACATGAATTAAACTTATTTACAGAATATAAATACAAAAATGACGAGAAGTCTGCTATATAATATCTTGTGAAAATGTATTTATGCATAAAGTAAAACAACAGACTATAAGGCTTTAAAGTAATGGTTTACTAAAAAAAAAAAAACTGACATTTTGCCTCCCACAGTGGTTACAAATGCCATTCTTTCAATTTCTTCATTCAGCAACTCAAAGTTACCAGACATTAGGGGTGTCAAAATTAATTGTTTCTTCAATGCACCACGATGCAGACGCGGACAATTCAGTATCGTATTACAATACAGTATTATGTAGTGACGTAATTCATCTCAAATGCGATATGTCGTCGTAGCTTACTATGGCGAGGGAGGCGAATGCGAGTGTTTACAACGCTCCAACTACTTAAAAACGCAGAAACTGTGCACAATTCCACTGCGTGTGTGTTTTTTGGATCAGTCTTTCACTGACACTTACAGCAGAAGCCCCTTCACTGAGAATGAAAGTAAACTCCGTTTCTCTCTCACTCACTGTGGCCCATTTGACTGGCTGCGTGACTTTTCCTCTCCTCTCAGCTGCTACAGTGATACTTCTGGATACAGACACGAGCGCGTGTCTGCAGAGTTTTCTCCACCGTGTCTATCATGGATCAGCTGTGATCGGCGCTGCCATTTATCAGTGTCACTCATCTGTAAAAAGCGCAATGCGCAAGAGCCAATCGCAGCCCTTTCTGTTGAGTGTCTGATCAATCAAAGGGGTGTAAGAGAACTTGGTAGACAAGGCTCAGAAAGCGAGCAGGATATTTATATTTGTTTATATTATTTGCGATAAATGCTCGTGTTGTTTAAAGGTACGTTTATATTAAAGGACAAAAATTTATTACAAATAATATATAAATATAAATATATTTATACATTTTAATACAAGAATTGCTGCTGTGAAGAAAAGATAAAACTGTGTATGGAAAGCATCGTCAATGCACCGTGATGCACTGAGATATTGTATTGAACCGAATCGATGGCATGATAATCGTAACCGAACCGAACCAAACCGTGAGGCCAGTGTAGGTTATCAGCTCTACAGGCAACCTGCATTACTGTATCCCATGTGATACCCCAAGTCGGTGCCAGGTCCCCATTATTCACATCTAAATAAACAGAATGCTGTTTGAAATGTGGTTAAAAAAAAGTAATCTTTAAATGGAAAAAAAATCTGAAATCCAAAAATGAACTCTACCCCTTAATTTACTTACCCTCATGCTATCTGCGGTGTACAGTTAATGCCTCTCTTCTTTCAGATGAACATTTTTTGTGTAGTTTTACATTTTATCCTGGTTCTTCCATGCTGAATAATTGTGTTGTGTGGCCATTTTTTTGCGGAAGCTCCAGTAATAGATGTGGAACGCTGTATTTTAAGGACAATAAACTGTATAATGTTATACAGTAACACCAAGCCAACTAGTTTTCTTGTTTGTCGTCATCTTCTGTGCTAACAAATTGTGTGGTGATTCCTGCGAGACTCATCCATTCCCATAGCTTCCCCTACGAATGCATCTTACATCATGTATCATACTATGAGTCAGAGAACCCACATTGGGTAGTGATTTGAGTTTATAATGTAAAAATTTGACTTTTTTTTTGCTATCAAAACACATCAATCTACTTCATAAGACATGCGTTGACCTCCTGGTGACATACGAGTTTGTTTGATGACAGATTTACAGTGTGTACATTTAGAAGCTTAAATTACCACTGCCAAACACCATTACTCAGTGTCCTAACTACTCATAACACGACATGATTCCAGCGACAAGCAATTTGGCTGTCCACACCAAATACGATGCGACAAAACAAATTGGTAAGGTTTATAATCTAATACATAATTAACATTATTAAAAGGATATTAACCATGGGTCTCAAACTCGATTCCTGGCGGGCCACAGCTCTACACAGTTTTGCTCCAACCCTAATCAAACACAGCTGATCCAACTAATCAAGGTGTTTAAAACTACTAGACTTAACCAGGTACTGTATTAGTTGGAGGTGGTTGGAGCTAAACCAGTTTAAGAGCAGTTTAAGACCATTGGTATAAACTGAGTGAGTGAGGTTGTTGAGTCACAGTTCTGACTTTCATTTTTAAACCGTTTGCTTGTTATTTTATTTTCAAGATCTGAGCTAAACTGTCTGTTGCTGTTTTCAGTAGTATGGCAAAAAAATGTTACGTTAAATGTTATTCAAACTCACGTTGGTAGCATTTAACACTGAACAAAAAACGTTCTCTGTATCTGATGTAATCATTGTCATAGTAGTTTATGCTGTTTTTCGTTTTTTTTGCGGCAACATCATGGAATTAGAAAGTTTCTAAAATTGAAATTTTGCATGGTGCTGTTTGTGGATGGTTTGGACAAAAACATGTTATAACATCAAAAACAGACGTTTTATTGTGTTGTGGCACCTTGTTTACTGAAAAAAAAGATGATTCCTGGTATTTCCAAATCTTTCTAAGTTAAGTGGTTGTAAACAATTAGTTTGGGTTGAATTTAAACAAAAAAGTTAAGTTGAAACATCTTTCCCAGTACAAGGTTGCAGCTGGAAGGACATCTGCTGCGTAAAACATACAGTATGTATGCCGAAATAGTTGGTGGTTCATTCCACTGTGGCAACCCCTTGATTATCAGGAGCGAAAGGAAAATGAATGAATGAATCTATTTACAAGGATATAGTAGCTTGAAAGTGAGTAAATGAGAGTATGTGGTTATTTTTCGGTAATCTATTTGTTTAAATGAAATTTAACATATGCAGTGGTATAAACAACACTGCATTTACATGCACACTAAACCAATAGACCTGCTATGAAAATGTATGACACAAATACAAGTACTTTTAACACTCAATTATACTGGGGATCCTGGTTTGTACTCCAAGATCCCATTGGGATCTATAGACGACCAGCACAGAGAGAAAGCCACAGACGAAATTCCCAAAGTCAGACACAAGCACAGAAGCCCGCCACCCTATGACTATAAATCAATTTCTATTTAGATCAAGCAGATTCAAATGTGAAGGCCTAATGTGGCGCTGAACAAACAGGCCAGGCGGATGATGAATGCGAGGAGGAACGTAATGGGCCGACCGACTGATAGCCTGCTATCACAAACATCCATCTTCCTTAATTCCCAGTGCAGTCGACTGGATCCTGTCCAACACACTCAGATGAATTGTCAAAGACACAGAGAGGCATTTTGAAGCAGCCTGTTTGAGTTATAGCCGTCACTTCTCTGCCTACCAAACTTCACTCTTTTCATCCCTCTGAAATATCAATTATTAAGGTCTGCTTCAGAGGTGAGCTGAGGTTGTGCAGATCCTCTCCAGTATCTGCTCAACTGCAGTGTTTTTTTCAAACCTCGTCGAAGCTAATGAATTTGTATATTGGGTGAAAATCAAGCCAGATCACAAGTCTTTTTTTGCAGAATGACGCTTACTTGACTCGCAAAGAGATCTTGTGATTTTGTAGAGATGGCGTAAATGAAGATATATTGGTGTCGAGACACTTCCATGTCCCATGCAAAAGTAATAAATGTCACATTTGTTGAATCTCTTTCGGACGTTACTGAAGGTGATGCAACGGCAATGCAATGCAGTTAAAGTCAAATTTTAATCTAGTAGTTTTTTTGTTTTATGGGCATAAAGTCTGTCTATATTTATAGTTTTAATGATATTTTTGGATGATTTTTTATTGCGTCATGCTTATTAAGAGATTTAGATTATCTATTTAAAGAGGATTTATTTTGTTCAATCACTGTAATTATTTGAGAGATATAGTAGCAATTTTTAATCACATTTGTGATTTTTTTCTATATGTATATAAGGATATATGAATATAATGGCAAATAATACAGTGAATAAACATATACATACAATATATATATATATATATATATATATATATATATATATATATATATATATATATATATATATATATATATATATATTCTTTTTTTTTTTTTTTTTTTTTTTCCATTGGAAACATGCTTCATTCACGAGCTCAAAAAACAAAACAAAAAAAAAATCTCTATTTGTAGCCTTTTTGGCCAACACAATATATTTTTTACTAGTGTGTAAAAAAAAGAATTATATCGGACAGTATAATCACACTTTGTATTGTTACACTGAAAAAAAAAAACCTAGTACATTTCACAAATGGTTACAAAGAAATTTCAAATGACACTGAATTAAACACAATTTTTATGTATAAAGACGGGCAAACTCACGATCCTCAGCCCATTTTTGTTCCTAAAGGACTAGACCTTACTTGCATGCTGCTTTTGCATAGATATTTACATTAAATGTCGCTTACGCTATTGTTGTCTATTGGAATGAACGTGTCAATAGAGCCGCCATTTTAGTACAAGGTAGTGCTCCTTTGAAATGAATGTGGGACCAAGGTGCAGTGGAGGACTGGCCATCCAGAGCCAGTGATATACACACATATATTTATGATCGGGAGTTTTCCCGGTGGTCAGTATGCAATTTTTTTTTCAATTACAAAATTTATAATTTTGCGTCACTTTTCTACATCAATGGATAAGTGACCGCATGGGCATTCCTGACAAAGAGTTTGTGTTTGTGTGCATGGAAATGTATTATCCTCCCTCCCTGTTTAATTTGATCTAATCCATGTCCTGAAACACATCCCCACTCCTGCTTTCACTTCTAACGGAGTGAGCGAATCGTTTGCGAATGAATCCCTGTTATGAATGACTCGTTCACTTAGCCGACAATGATACAAGTTTCTAGCACCGCAGCATCTTGCTGTCATATTTCATTTTCAGTGTTTGCTCATTTTATTCAACAAAACTAGCATAAGCCTAGAATTTAGTGCGAGTTGGTGCTACTTTGCCTTATGGTGAATGCAGTAAGTGACTGAATTATCATCAATACTTGTATAGCACAAAAGTTCATAACATACAAAAATGTAAAAAAAAAAAAAATCTTACCTATGAAATGTTCTGCATTTGTGCTATGTTTTCTTTGTTTGCTCATTACTACACCCATACACAGCGCTAAAGTCCAGCATCTTCACATGGCTTTAGTCTTGACCGAGTGCGGTTGAATGAGCTATTGACACATGCTCAGGGTCCATATGCGATATCTAGTGTATATGTTGCTTTTGTATCAAATCATAATAACAATCATCTGTTGACATCACCTGTTTCAAATCACATCATTATTTAATTAATTTACCTGATTACTAACCCTAAATTACTCATGTCCCAACTTTTTTTGAAATGTGTTGCAAGAACCAAAATTGGAATGCGTGTTTATTTGGGGGAAACAAATAATAGAAAAAATCATGAGGAACACATTAAATAACATTAGTTTTTTTTCTCCAATGAAATACAAGTCTAAGTAAATTTAGATATTGGTACTTACATTTTTATTGGTGTTTTCCGTACTGTCCCAACCTTTTCTGATTTGGTGTTGTAGATTGTACTTTGAAAAAAGCTTGTAATTACTGCACTGACAAAAATTATTCAAAGATGATTTCTTGCATTTACTTTTTTTTTAAAGTTGAGTGGTTGTAAACAATTCATTTGGGTTTAAATCAAGTTGAACATTACTACATTTAATTTGTTCGTTTAAATTCAACACATAAATTGTTTGCAACATTTTTGCAGACATCATATTTTTCAGTGTGATTACTAGTTTTATTTTGCTAACAAAAGAAACGGCATGCCAATAACACGTTTAATTACACATAAAATCCTAAAATTAAGTTTATGTTTCATTACACTGTTTACACTGTTCAAGGAGTAGTTTTGATCAATTGTTGATTTATTCACAATATTGTGAAGCCGGATGCTTGTTTGTGTATGGATATACAAGTAATTTTTATAGCGTAACAGAAAAAAAAAGCACTGTAGTCTTTTTTTTTCTGTTACACACACACCACAAAATATATAGAAATTATTAACACGCAGAAATCATTAATGAATTAAACAAATAATTAGTAATGTCAAGTATCACTTCAAAATACATACATTTTGGATTTGGTAGTTAAACTTCACAGAGTTGTTTTTTTACAGGGTACAAAGGAACAATTCTGAGAGAGCAGGAACGTTATATCCACAATGTTGTAAAGCAGTGTTTTGGATATGCTTTCTTTTATAATCTTGTTGGATATCGAAATTGACTTCATTTTAGTGCCTGCTTGAATGGAGCTTAAGGTTTTAATACTGAGCAAATACACAACATTTGTTACGCCTCATTCATAATGCATGTATGCAGTGAAAAGACTCACATTGGGATCGTCGTCGAGTCTGTTTCCCTCCCAGCATTTTTGACTTTGGGCGGTAAATGTCTCCCTGACAACTATAATAATAATTCATGAGACATTGCAGGGATGCATATATATTCATAGCGCAAAATGCAACATGCTATAATGTGACCTAATAAATGGGAGGAGATCATTTCGGCTCCGTAATCGAACAATGCGGGAAATCTTGAGATTCCTTCAACGGTTTTTACATTTTGAAATGTGTGCATGTTTCATAAATTGGTGTATTTATTTATTTATTTTTCTTCCACTTGCTGTTCCTGCTGAGCCTTTTCTCTCTGTCTGCTCTTAATATTTGTGGTGGAAAAGCAGCATGATCTATTTAATAAGTAAATCAGCTTTCCTGCTGTGAGCCTAAAGCAGTAATACAATCAAAATCAATGGGCTATAGAGATGAAAATAACCTTTTTAACTTTTGTCATGCAAGCATGTAAATGTGGTGTTAAAATATAGGTCAGGAACGAGTGATAACAATGCAAATAAGATATTTCCTAATTAAATACAGCTAAAATAATAATAATAATAATAATAATAATCATAATAATAATATATATTTAAAATAATACGTTCAAGTTTTGGTAATTTTTAAACATTTGTTAAGCTGTTTTTTAAAAGTAATGTAACATAATATAATATAATATAATATAATATAATATAATATAATATAATATAATATAATATAATATAATATAATATAATATAATATAATATAATATAATATAATATAATATTTATGTACTACTTCATGTACTACTAAGTAATGGAAAATGGAAGTAATAATGGAAGTTTATAATAATAATAATAATAATAATAATAATAATAATAATAACAGGCGACACAGTGGCACAGTAGGTAGTGCTGTCACCTCACAGCAAGAAGGTTGCTGGTTCGAGCCTTGGCTGGGTCAGTTGCTGTTTCTATGTGGAGTTTGCATGTTCTTGAGTTTCCTCCGGGTGCTCCGGTTTCCCCCACAGTCCAAAGACATGCTGTACAGGTGAATTGGGTAAGCTAAATTGTCCGTAGTGCATGTGTGTGAATGAGTATGAATGTGTATGGATGTTTTCCAGAGATGAGTTGCAGCTAGAAGGGCATCCACTGCGTATAACATATGCTGGATAAGTTGGCGGTTCATTCCACTGTGGTGACTCCAGATTAATAAAAGAACTAAGCCAAAAAGATAATGAATGAATGAATAATAATAATAATAATAATAATTCAGTATGGTTGTATTTGTACTGATATTTCTTGATCTGATCTTGGTCATCAAATACTGTGGGCTTTATAAATTAATATAATATAATATAATATAATATAATATAATATAATATAATATAATATAATATAATATAATATAATATAATATAATATAATATAATATTTATGTACAACTACTTATATAATGGAAGATGGAAGTAATAATGGAAGTTTATTATTATTATTATTATTATTATTATTATTATTATTATTAATAATAATAATAATAATAATAATAATAATAATAATAATAATAATAATAATAATAGTAATAATAATAGTAATAATAATAATTGACATTTCTTGATCTTTATCTTGGTCATCAGATACCTTAAATCGGCTTTATAAAGAATAATTCACTTAATAAAATTAACTAAACATGAATATTATTATAATTAATATTAAAATACAATGATATTTTATTTAAAATAATATATTTCGTTTATTAAAACATAATAATAATAAAATAACATTACAATGATATAGCAATCGAATACCATATATGATTTAGCAAGACACACACATGTGTCTGTTTATTTTAAAATCTATATATATTTTTACACCTTTGAAAAATATTCACTATAGTTGTATCTGTTTTGACGTTTTTGATGTGTAGCATTTCAGGTGAGAATACTTACCGAGCTCAGTTTTTCTTTGGTACTGCATGTTTCTTGTAGAACACAGCCATACTGAGAGCTTAAATAATCCATCAACCTTTCTTACTGTACAGAGGCAGAATTCTGACTGTCAGTTTGTTTTGGTTCAGTCCCAAAACAGCCACTTGGACAGGAGTAGTGTCTCTGACAACATCTGAACAGACCAACCAGTCCATTTTGTTTTTTACACGCTATTTAGAAATGAATGCATCTGAGATGGGTGCTACCAGAACAATAGTCTGAAATGAAAAAATTAATTGCACTGCACTGTTGACCGGATGTACGGAAAAACAAAAACAAGGAAATGTGTGTCTGCGTGTGTGTGCGTCCGTGTGTAATCAAAATGTCTGTCCACCCAGAAGTACTCATTATTTTCTAGACATAGCTGGAAAAACACTTTTGTTCATGCATATTTATTTTACTAAGTGTTGAGTTTCTTTTAAAGATTCGATGCTGTGCACGTTTAGCAAATCACTGATTAGTCTCAAAAACACTCATGGACCTAGTAATTGTAAACAATCCAACTACTGGAGGCAGAAAAAATCAGATCTGACTTGATTTTCCAGCAAACTCTTGCAATTTTTCCATGCAGTATTCATCAGACAGTGACAGTATGCATCACCATTTTAAAAAGCACCTTATGAAACAAGTAAAAAAAAGGCCCGGAATTGAAATATAAATACATTTAAAGGGCTCCTATTTTACCCCTTTTACAAGATGTAAGATAAGACTTTGGTGTCTTCAGAATGTGCTGTAAAGTTTCTGCATAAATACCAATCAAATAATTTATTATGTAGTATCTGCCCATTTTGGTATCTGAAGACAATGTAGCTGTTTATGTAGCCTGTGGCTTTAAATCCAAACAAGCTGCTTCTGCCTGCCCACAGCTCCGACGTGTGTGTTCACGTCAGATAAACAGCAGTCAGTGATAGAGACAGACACAGATGAAGCTCAAATACTGCTCATTAGTCAAAGATACCAAGGAAGTTTATTTGATGTATTTGTGGTGGAGTTTATTCAAACCTTTCTGAAACGATGAGTCTCACTCAAATACCATTAGCAGTACACACACAGACGCAAACACATATGCGCATTTACTGACACCATGTGGACCTGGAAATTATAGCTTTTAAGAATTACATGGCAATTTTACTCTTTTTATTGCAAACATGCAGTTTTAAAAATGTTTTAAACTTATAAAACTAATTATTGAGGTGCAGCTGATCACAGAGAGTTGTAACATATGTTTTAATACCAGTTTCTTTTCAAAAAATGTACTGTGGACATGTGTAAACATGTTATTATGGAGACATGGCACCTGTCAATCAATTCGGTGGGTGGGGAAAACCACACTGCTACATCATGTTGCTGCTGGCCCCAAAATCACTTGGATTTGGATCCTATTTTAAAAATTCTAAATTGGATCCTAAATTTTAAAAAAGAAGCTTTTTGTGTTCATATCACTCCAATATGACTGTGGACACACTATAACCACACACAGTTCTGTCCAAACAGCTCACAGAAGTTGATTTTCATCATAGGTGCCCTTTAATAGTAATATTTATAATAAAAAAAAATGTTAATATATAAAGATATATTTATATATTCGTGTTTTGCGTTTCGATATTTATTTTTAATGAATCGGGCATTAACTTATGCCTGGTGAATACCTACAGCTGTGTGTCTGAAAGAGAACGAGACTGTTAATGAGTGCAAGTGAAGGCTGTGAGAATTGTGTATGCACGCACACAAACATGAGACATGAGGATAGTCACCATGCGCAAGTTAAAGCAAAAGTAATGGTTAACTATTGGCCCTCAAGAATTTCAGCCAGTTAGCTTTTTTATGTTTACAATCATTTTCATTGGTATTTGATTGTTTCATGCGCAGTGAGCATTTTAAACAATTTATATTTGTATCTACATGTTTTTATTATCCGTGACTGGCCTATAACTTTATATGGCACAAAATAATTAAAGACCGTTCAAAAATGTGATGCTGTCTTTTGTGCCATCACCGTTGAATTGGTTTCGGGAAAACTGAAATTGTGTGGTAGATGTCGGTCACGTTAACTTTCATTTCCTGGTTTTGTTTTGGGAATCATAAATAACTATTTTACTTTAGTAACATCATTTATAATGTTAATAACAACAACAAAAACAACAACAACAATAATAATAATAATAAGAAGAATAAAAACAACAACAACAATAATGATAAGAATAACAACAACAACAATAATAATAATAACAACAACAACAACAACAACAACAACAATAAGAAGAAAAACAATAAGAATAATAACAACAACAATAATAATAATAATAATTATTATTATTATTTTTTTTTTTATTTATTTTTTTTTCCCACAGATGGGTTGCGGCTGGAAGGGCATCTGCTGCGTAAAACATGTGCTGGATAAGTTGGCGGTTTATTCCGCTGTGGCAACCCCAGATTAATAAAGGGACTTAGCCGAAAAGAAAATAAATTAATAATAATATATATTATAATTAAAAATTTTTTTTTTTTTTTTATTAGCAGAAGCAGCTTCTGTACTGTACACGCAGAAGCCAAATGATGTTCGCACATATCAAATAGCAACAGTATCAGGTGTTTAATTCTTTCTTTAAGTTTGATTTTGATGGGCATTCATGAAGATGCTTGCGTTTTGATGTCTTTGTCATATGATTTTTTTCTTTTACAAAGCAAAGCAGCTCTGGAAATAAAACGTCCTCATATACTGTAGAGTCACGAGTGCTTGAACATGCAGATTTTTATATTTAATGTTAATTTAATGTTTTTTATGTTATAATATTAACACAAGTCACCATCAAGGTTTGATTAGAATCAAACATATTCCCTGTTATTTTTTCATTTTTATTTCTGGATTCTGTGACTCAGTCCATGTTTTCCACGTTGCGCAATCATATGACATCATGGATATGTGTTCAAGTGTTATTTATTTATTTAGTTTGTTAGCAATTAGATCCCAACAAGATGTTTTTCTGGCAGAAGCGCTGAAACATTCATAAACAACATGAAACTGTGGCGGGCAGCATCATCACAGCGGTGCCTCCTATTAGAATCAACAGTTGCTGATGACAGAATGATGTCTGTGGGCCCCGAATACACCAGGCATCTGGCACTCTCTCCAACCAGCCGCGTGGATGCCATCCATTATTGAGATATTTCAAAAAAATCAATACGTTAAACCTCTAATTAGACCCAAATTAATAATGATCATTTAGTTTGTCAATTACAAACTGTGCGGAAGCCAAATGACGCTCATAAATAGCATGCTAATGAGGCGTCATGCCGTCAGGGCCCTCTTAGCATGTTTTAGAGCTGATAATTGTATCGGAGTCTTTGATTCTTCCTAATGTTGACTATGTGATATGCACAGGAGGGTGAGGAAGGCTTCTTTGGTGAGGAAGTTAGTATATGTTATTACCAGTAAGTTATCTATAAGCTGATGTGCTCCAAAACTGTGGCATATTTATTGACATTTATATTAAGAAGATATAAACATCCAAATGTTGCAGTTTGACAATTCTGCCTGAACAGATCAATGTTTTATGACATCATCTCATTCTTCAGTTTCTCATCAAATCTTCTGACCAATCAAATACACTCTGCTATCTGACATACCCCACCCCCTTCAAGACACTTTTCGTTTGGTTTTCATTTGATGTGCTTGAACTCAACTACTGCCAGTGGCAGAGCTGTGCTAAAAATAAAATGCTATTGGGTGCTTTTTTTAAAGGGGAGGAGCTACTGTATATCCCAACCTGTCTTCACATTTCAGTTGAGATTATGTCAAATATTGAATAAAAAATGCACATTTCAAAGCACTTTACAGGACCTTTAACCCTCTGTCTATTAGGGTTTGGTCATATAGGTAAAATGATTATCATACAACTTTTTTAAATCAGTTATATATATCGATTAATATCACAATAAATATCAGAATTCAAAAGCAGTCCGAATATTTGTGTGCTACAAGCTTGCTTCAGATATTAGTAGATATTTCTGTCAAAAAACAAAAAACAAACAAACAAAAAACACCAGTACTGACCTTCATTACAATAAGATGGACGTGCACAATATATTTCACTTTATTCTATGGTCTGTTGAAAATTTTGATTCTGATTGGCTGGAGGGTGTGCAGTAAATTTGTTTAATGCACATGTAGTTCCAATTCGTTTTTATTCATAGTTCGAAATAAAGGCTATTCCCTGAAACATTAGTAAGAACTAGGGTCAGACTGAAACTGCAAATTTTTTTTGCTATTTCTGCACAGAATTTTATTAAAAATCTGCAGATTTTTGCTGAATGATTTTGTGAGTTTAGTAAGTTAAAACTTGAAAAACATGAAATCTAAAATCTGCAATATAAAAATACTGACTTTTTAACTTTAATTTGTTTTGCAGTGCAAATCCAATTATATTCATTTATTTGGTAAACAAAGCAAGTTTCTGATATAATATGTCTACTTAAAGGAAGAACATATTACAACCTTTGATAAAATAAAATAAAATAAACCATAAAAACAATTGCATATTATTTGATAAAATGACAGAAATTTCTATAAAAGTGGAATATATATATATATATATATATATATATATATATATATATATATATATATATATATATATATATATATATATATATATATATATATACATTTACATTTACATTTAGTCATTTAGCAGACGCTTTTATCCAAAGCGACTTACAAATGAGGACAAGGAAGCAATTCACACAACTATAAGAGCAGCAGTGAACAAGTGCTATAGACAAGTTTCAGGTGTGTAAAGTCTAAGAAGCAAAGCATTAGTAAAAAAAAAAAAAAAAAAAAATATATATATATATATATATATATATATATATATATATATATATATATAAAGTCTCTATCTCTTTCTTCACTCACTCTGAGTTCTGTTTGCCTGTACTTGCATTAATGCGGGGAACATTAATGAACTGTGCATTTACTTCTTTGATAAATGAATGTTAAATTTGTAATCTTGTTAGTTTTTTAATGGATTTTTGGTGATGGTTTGAAATAAAACCGAAGGTGATATTTAAAGATTCTCTGTGTGACACTGTTGTCATGACATCCAGTCAGAATATGACGTTTGGATGAGGATGTCAGTTTCCACAACAGAAAAGTTGGCAAAGAAAACAAAAGTTTTCAAAAATGATTGGATAGAAAGGATTGGGTTCATTTGGCTCCAATCCAACACAAAAGTCTTCTGTTTGATTTGTAAGGAGATTGTTGCAGTTGTGAATAGTGGACATGTCAAACACCCAATACAAAACAAACGTTTTGGCAGATGATGGAATACAGACAGTGTAATATCTCATGTTAGACTGCTCTGTATTTTGCACAATGCTACCTTGACCTACATCTGATTGTGAGCTGTTCAAAAAGCTGAACAGCTGTGAGCTGTTGCTGAAATTGTCATTTTGCCACTTTAGTGCTAGTTATTAATGTATTTTTAAAACTTTTTTTATTTTAAAGATTTGTTATAATCACTTGTTTCTGAGCTTTCAAAATTCAGATTCAGACCATTGAATTTATATTTTAATACAAATATTAACGTTAATATTATTAGCCTCTTTTATTAGCGATTTTATTTAGATTTTTCTCTTAGTTAAGTTAAGCCTTCAAATTGCACTTTAAGCTGAATACTAGTGTCTCAAAAAATATTTAGTAAAATATTATTAATTAAATTATAATACAATACAGGGGCGCCGCTGTGGCGCAGTAGGTAGTGCTGTCGCCTCACAGCAAGAAAGTCGCTGGTAGAGCCTCGGCTGGGTCAGTTGGCGTTTCTCTGTGGAGTAAGCATGTTCTCCCTGCGTTCGCGTGGGTTTCCTCCGGGCGCTCCGGTTTCCCCCAAAGTCCAAAGACATGCGGTACAGGTAAATTGGGTAAGCTAAATTGTATGAGTGTGTATGGATGTTTCCCAGAGATGGGTTGCAGCTGGAAGGGCATCCGCTGCATAAAACATGTGCTGGATAAGTTAGTGGTTTATTCCGCTGTGGCGACACCCGGATTAATAAAGGGACTAAGCCGAAATGAAATGAATGAATGAATGAAAACAATACAATACAAACTTTATTGTCAGACTTCTATCTGAAATTTTTCTTGCATAACAACATGATAAATACTTTTTACAAAGAGGCAAAGAGTAATACAATTTTTTTTTACAAATGACTGTTTTAATGTTACTTTATTAAAACTTGGGACTTTAATAGTATAAATTCATGATTTAACACGTGACTACGGTTCGAAGTTGTGTTCCTTGTCATCCTTGTGAGGTTCTTGTAATATAAACAGTCATATCATTTCGCAAGATGCTTTCCTACTATCTTTGAACAGATTTTAATCTGGGTTCATGAACTTTGTTTTTAAACTCATGACAGACTCATATACCATACAGAATTGCAATACAGCAGAACACATCATAAGTGTAGACATAAATCTTTTTCGATGCTCCAATACATGTGTCAGGCAATTAATCGATTAAAAAAAGTTGTATACATATATGTCATTAAAGAAATATAATAACGAACAGAGGTGATTAACAATGCTTCGATTAATGGCTGTTTGCAATATTATATATTTTGGGTCTATGTTATAAAATGTAAATGTCAAATGGAATCAATATATATAATATGTCAAAGATGCCAAAAGGGTAGAATATTTATCTTATGCAAAGCTCATGTATATATCATGTAAAAAGAGATCAAAGATAAGTAAAAGAAGAAATAAGATGAAGTAATAGACGAATGATGTGTGTGGTAATAGGGTGGGAAAATAATAAGCTTGTGCTTCATCCCGCTCCATTTCAACCATGTTGAAATGTATTTTTTGTTAAATAATTTTTATGTACAATTTTTCTGTTCGAAATAAATAAATCAAATCAAAAAACAAATCTTGTTACACACACTATCAATATGATCTTTCCATGAAACCTTGTTGTCTATTATTATACCCAAATACTTATTTATCTACCTGTCTGATGTTTACACTATGTGTAACTACAGGGTTTGTACATACATCAGACATTGTTGACCTGAACACAATTTCTTCGTTTTTTATTTTCTATTTTTATTTTTTTAGGTTAATCACAAGAGCATTTTTGTCACACTAAATTGATGACAATTGTCGTTTTGACCCTTCAGCACTTGTTATGAATGTAATTTTAAATACAAAAGACACTTTTTACTTTTTTTAAATTATTTTTAAAGATTTGTTATAATAAATTGTTTCTGACCTTTCATAATGAGGGGAATTCATATTCAGACCTTTCAATTGATATTTTAATAACCCTTAATATACATGGTTTTGGTACCCAGCCCTTTTTAGTGTCTGATTTTTTTTGTAGGCTGCTATGGTTCAAACCATTCGATTCTTACTGCATTGTGACAAGGGTTGACTAGAAAGAAATCACTTTTTATATACCTCCTGCTGTATCGCCAAAGCTGATTATCAATTATCTACCTGTCCATGGTGATGAGCACATTTCTCATTTCATCTCATCAATCACCATCACATGCTGAATTCTTATCTACCTTCCTCACTAAGTTACCTTTCAGAAACTTTTGGATATTATTTAAAGTTTTACCCTGGCATCCTTTGGGCTGTATTCTCAGTTTACTGATTGAACAAAGTACAAACTTTTAAAGTTTCACCCAATGATAGTTTGTGACATTTCTGAGAGGAAAGAAATGAGAGAAAAGGGATGAAAAAGAGGCAGGGATGCATGAAGAAGGAAACATGGCTGTCTCAGGCACCTACAGAGAAGCTGAAAAAGATGAAATTTGACATCATATTTTCATCAGATGACAGAGTGCTCGCTTCTGCGTTTTTGTGAGAAGTTAAAATTACTTAGCATCTTAAGCTGTCGTCAAGTAACAATCGTGAGCCGTTAAGTCATTTTATACATCTGATTCTTAGTATCATTACATGGCAGTGAAGTCTTTAGGGGGGAGTCTGGGGAGTTTTGTGACACACTGTGAGCTGCGCTAGAAATTAACCACAGGAGTGAAATCAATATTGCAGAACTGTGTCGTCTGAAACTGCAGGATCTCTCCAAATGCACGCTAATGTTTTTGGTTGAAAGTTAATAACATTTTGCTGGCCAGTATTTTGGTGAAAAATGTGCTAAATATTTTATTCTGAATTCCTTGATTAATGGAAGGTCCAATACAAAAACATTTATTTGAAATATAAACATTTCTAACTTCATGAATGTATGCATTGCTGTAATTTTTTTTATTTAATTGCTTTTTGTTTGTTTGTTTGTTTGTTTGTTTTTTCGGGGGAATGTTTTCTTTTGTATAATGTTAGTTGTATATTTATAGTTGTGTTAGCTAGATCTGGCAGGAATACAACATAAAGCAATTCATCATAAAGAAACAAATAATCATGAGAAAACTTCAGCAATTGCTTTAAAAAATAGAAGAGGGAGCAACCAATAACAGAGATTAAATAATCGGGGACAATAAGTTTTCTATATTTTATTTTATTTTATTTTATTTTATTTTATTTTATTTTATTTTATTTTATTTTATTTATTTTATTTTATTTTATTTTATTTTATTTTATTTTATTTTATTTTATTTTATTTTATTTTATTTTTTTATTAAATTTTATTTTATTTTATAATAGCAAAAGTTAAAGACAACTAAAATTTAGTGTGACCTTTAAACTATATCAGAGGGTGCTTTCACACCTAGATTTTGGTTTTGGAACCTGGCACATTTCCTCAGTTAGTCGTTCATATGTAAATCCAGCAATCATGCTTGGATCTGCGCCAAAACAATCGGTCCGAGATTGCCTGAATGAGGTGGTCTTGGCTCGATTGAAACGAACTGTGGAGCGGATCGATTGTAGAGAGAAAGCAAAATGATCCAAAGAACTAACCAGGCTATATCACAATGTATTCAGATATGTAATAGGCATATATACAGCTATATGAAGAGAGAATTATGAGTAAGGCAGGATGTCATCATTCCTAACGGCAAATGTGTGTTTCATGTCAAATACGAAAGTGAAAGCATGCTGAAATATTACTGAGAGCTGTTTTTCCATCAGAAAAATTGACCGAACTGTAGTCTTGGTTTATCTGTTATTTCTCTCTATAATGTAAAGCCTATAATGCATAATTCTAGCCAACGGCTGTGTGAGAAATCTTACCTCAAATTTAAATTTAGTGACAATGTCTGTGGGTGTCATCGTTCAAAATTAAAGCACAGCTTTTCGCTTATAATGTCTTATTGCTCATTGCCATAAATTAAAATAAGGACGCATGACAGCTGAGCGGGACTTTGAAAAATAAACCCTGAAACTCTGACCAATGTGAGGAGAGTTTACTCACACGTGACTTGATTTAGCTATTTTGGTCCATTTAGAAACTGCCGTGTGAAAGCTAACCACACCAAAAATAAAGTGCAACAATTTCAATCCCTGTTTCGGAACAAAAGAATCGATTTACAGGTGTGAAAGCATCCTGAGTGTGCTTTCACACCTGTATACCAATGGTTTCATTCCAAAACAGGGATTAAAATTGTTCCCATGTTGTGTTTTATACTTGGTAAGTTTCGAGACAGTCCTCGCTGCAGCCTGCAGTTTGATGACATCCAGGTCCACTACGTAATCGATGATTGTCTACACCTCCCCAACCCTAACCCCAACCATCAAAGTAGTATGGGCGTTACCTTAGTGGGCTGTATGTGGTCCACTACATATTGGACCTGGTCCAATACATCATCGTGATACAGACTGTAGTAAGGACATCTTGTAAGGTTCTAAAGTTTCTAAATGGACTAAACTATCCTCACATTGGTAAAGTTCCACAGTTTATTTTCCAAGATTCTACTCATAGCTGTCCTACAGTGCATCATTATTTTAATTTATGACAATGAGCAAAAATACAGCAATATATAAATATATATAAAAAACTTTAACGCTTGTGCCCCCTTTGGGGTTTTATTAAGTTTTAAGTTGAAAATTTATTATTTTTAGCCCAGAGTTTGTACCATATTTTACTGCTAGGGGGCAGCACGGTGGCTCAGTTGTTAGCACTGTTGCCTCACAGCAAGAAGTTTGCTGGTTTGAGTCCCGGCTGGGTCAGTTGGCATTTCTGTGTGGAGTCTGTATGTTCCCCTCTTGTTGGCGTGTGTTTTTTCCAGGTGCTCCGGTTTCCCCCACAGTCCAAAGACTTGCAATATAGGTGAACTGGAGAAACTAAATTGGCCATAGTGTATCAGCCTGTGTGAGAATGAGTGTGTGTGTTTCCCAGTACTGGGTTGCAGC
Source organism: Danio aesculapii (assembly GCF_903798145.1). Lineage (NCBI taxonomy): Eukaryota > Metazoa > Chordata > Actinopteri > Cypriniformes > Danionidae > Danio > Danio aesculapii. The sequence goes on from NC_079451.1 coordinate 35,706,408, forward strand.
TGGAAGGGCATCCACTGTGTAAAACATATGTTGGATTAGTTGGCGGTTCATTCTGCTGTGTGACCTTTGAAATAAAGACTAAGCTGAAGGAAAATGAATGATTTAATGTAATAATCAGAGCCATATCTATTCATTTTGTTTTGTCTTTATACATATTTATTGACTTTCAATGGCTATACTCTTTAGTTGCCCATCTGGTGTAGAACCACTGATGTGACCGAACACCTGTACTTATGACTAAATATCTCAATGAAGAATAAATAAGTTTGACCATCTTATTTTTTCACTGTATTACTTTACATTTGTTTACTTTATGTTGAATAGACTCAAAAACATGCAGTAGTGGCTGTAGTTTGGAGCATGTTTGTGTGGCAGCGAGTGGCGGTTAGCTGTGGTTGATAGCAGATTAGGATAGTCTGTCAGGCCAGTGCTGTGCATGATGGGAGCTGCGCTGCTGTCAGGGACGTCCGGGTGAGACATTGCAGAGCGCCATAATTAGCAGACTAGCCTGCTGTGTGCTGGATGCTGCCGGGCTCCGTCCTCGCTACAGCTTGTCTCCGGTTTGACAAAAAGTTTGAGCTTCCCGAGCTTCCCAAACGCTCCAGTTCGTATTCATGCAGGAGAGCAGATGGGTAGCACACGCTCTCACGCTGTCCAAACCTTCCTAAGATCATGAAGATCTCAAAGCATGACGTGGCAGCTCTGTTCAAAAGCGCCGGTATAGAGAGACACGGCGGTACCACAGGGAATTTTCTCAGCTTTAAACAACCCAACATCACAGAACCGACAAAACCTGCGCTCGTTCACTGGCGTTAACCTCGCTTTTCAGAACTCCCGTCCATGATATTGATTTCTTGCATGGTTCTCGTCTGATTTTCATTTACATGGGAGTTTCATCCAATTAGAGACGCGTACGATTTGAAACCATTGAAATGAAACGGTTTGTGTGATCTTGGAAGTCGACTAAAGGTGTAATGACACTCGCCATAATAAGATTTTCCACCGACTGTGATCGTCATTTCTTTCACACCGGGACACTAAACACTTATTACAGATCGGCTGTGCTAAAAAATGTCCTGACTCACCTTGATTACAGCATTGAGTTGGAAGGTAAAGTGCCATTTTGTGTATAATATCTCTTAGCAGAACATGTTAAAACTGTTTGGTGGCACTTTAAGCAGTTAATATCATTTTAGCTAAGAAAGTTTTTAAACCTTAAAACTTTAGGTAATAATTTGAATCTTGTCTTAAAATCATTTATGGATGTTTAAGTCTAATATTAAAAAAAGGGAAGGGATTTTTTCTAACAAATCTTGTCAAACATGTAATAAATTACATTACCAAACCTTTTAATAAGGACATACAGGCAGACATATATAACCAACACAGACTCATTGTGAATACGTACCCCTGTCTACATTTCTGGAGAGCGCGAATAATGCTATACTATGCTGTATTATTTTCTTTTGTACGCTAAAGAAAAGAACAGCACCCAAACAATGTCTAACTCCCCCAAAACATCTAACTAAATAAATGAAAACAAATTAAATAAACACATGAAGAGGTCTTTTGAGTACCCTAACTATCCTATTCTATCTATCCTAAAGTACAAGAGGTGGCGCTCGCTTCTAACCTAGTGTTCTATACACAAGCGTAGTCCTACGTGTTGCAAAATGTATGTCACGTGACCTGCTTACCTGTCTGCTTCGTCTGAGCCTTGTAAACAATGTAAATGAATAAAAATTGAGAAGTGAGGCGGTATAATATGAATGGCGGATGGATGACTAGAACACACAGAAATGGGCAACAACAGAATACACAGTTAGACAGGGTTTACTTTAAACACAACGCAATAACACAGAAGTACAACAGAAACAAGGGCGGCTGGTCAGTGGCGTGCTTATGTATACCAGATGGTCTTGGTCTATTGGACATGACATCATAGTGACGTCACCGGGATAGAAATGATTGGCAGATGTATTGACCAATGAACGGAACCTGAGAAAATGAAGCAGATACGAGAGAACAGAGCGAGGGAGAGAAAAAAACACTGACATGGCACAAACAACACAAGCACATAACATAGCCAGAGGTACGTCTGGCTGCATTTCGTCTTTAAAATGAACGCTATGGGGCGGTATGACACAGTTGATGGCTTCTGTTTGTTTTAGCGCTACCAGCTGAATGCCTACCTCCATATGGACGGCTTTTCCGATGGTATAAATTTGCCCAATGGCTCACCACGTACGTTGGTGGACTTAGGACACTGAGCGGAGTTGACTGGGAAGACGTGGTTTGGATTACAGAAACCAGGTAAACATAAGCAAAAAATACATAAATAAATACATAAACAACAGGCTGAAACCCTGGTGATATCACATGCTCGCGACGACTTTTCTACATTGCTTTTGAAAACATTGGTTGGGTTTAGGGAAAGGAGTGAGTGGGTCAGTCAGTCACTCGTTCAGTAGACAGCAACCTGGCCTGGTCTGCTGAAGCATGTATTGCGCCCTCTGGTGGATTTATGCAAGAAGAGAATGCGCGAGAAGAATTTGTGATCATCAAAAAGCGAACACAGCAGCCTCTGGTGGATTTGCTAAAACAAAAACTGCGAGCAGACATACCTAAGGTTACGTATTTTGCTGTCCCCAGAAATGTAGACCTAGGTACGTATCCACAATGAGCCTGGGTTGCATAAAACTGTGTAATACAGATTCACATTTTTGGACTGTAATACTTGTTATTTTTAATTTTTTTTTTTTAACCATAGTTTACAAAAGACAATCATTTACATACTGAAAAGACTTGTATGGTATACTTAAAAATGAGAGTCATTTAATCACAGACAGTGGAACATTATTTTAGCATTTTACTTTTGCAAATGTCATTTGAAACATTATTTGAAACTTATTTACAATTAACATGCAATATAATCTATTTTATCATCTAAAGTATTTAAACAAATGAAATATTCAGCAAAACATATTATTTTAAGTTGATCAATACTGATAGTAAAGACATGTATAAATCTATTAAACTTTTCTGTTAAAATTTCATCAGTGAATATCAGTGAATCCTGAAAAAAAAAATGTATCACGGTTTTTAGGGAAAAACAAACAAACATGTTTTTGTGTACCAGTACAGATATCGAACAGCATATCCTTTCTTTTCTTTTCTTTTCTTTTCTTTTCTTTTCTTTTCTTTTCTTTTCTTTTCTTTTCTTTTCTTTTCTTTTCTTTTCTTTTCTTTCTTTTATTTTGAGAAACCCAAAACAAGACTTATTTTGCTTGTGAAGTAAATGGCCAATTCCATGCAAAGGTCAACTTTACCACACTCTTAAAAAAAAAAAAAGCTTGTGTATCTGCATCAATGAAAAACCTTTAACATTTATCAAATCTTGCCGCTGTGCAAAAGCTTCTTTATAGTCGAAAATGGTTCCTTAGATCATTCAAATGTTGTTCACATCAAGAAAAAAAATGGTTCTTTTAAGAACTGTTCACTGAAAGATTCCTTGGGGGAGTTAAAAATGATCCTTCTATAGCATTACTGTGCTATAGAAGAAATGTTCTTTTGATATCTTTATGTTTAGAGTGCATTAATAAAGGCAGCCATCTTAAAAAATATTTCTTATGATTTTCTTAATGTCAAAACTGGCATTTGGAGTAATTTCATGTGTCAACAAAAGTGCTGTCGTTGTTGATTTCCCAAACAGATTATTTGGGCTTTATAAGATATGTCACAACTTTATAAACATTGATTTTTCCCCCATTCATCATGTGCATATTAATATGTGTACATTAGATTTAAAAGTTTAGAAAAAAATAAAGTCAAGGCTACTGACACTCCTGTCATTTTCTGTCACATCCAAAATACCTATTTGCATTTTGTCACATCCATGATGCTTGAATTTCCAAAATGCATCTTATTTGAGGATGCTTAGTGCTTTTTAATGAAAATAAGACTTACATACTCGATAAGAAATTCCACAATTTTCATCATTTTTTAGAAATGTATTATTCAATAGGGGTCGGCATGGCGGCTCAGTGGTAAGCACTGTCACCTAACAGCAAGAAGGTTGCTGGTTTAAGTCCCGGCTGGGCCAGTTGGCGTTTCTGTGTGGAGTTTGCATGTTCCCATGGGTTTCCTCCAGGTGCTCGGGTTTCCCCCACAGTCCAAAAACATATAGATGAATTTAATAAACTAAATTGTCTGTAGTGTGTGAATGAGTGTGTATGGGTGTTTCCCAGTACTGGGTTGCAGCTGGAAGGGCATCCGCTTATATAAAACACATGCTGGAATAGTTGTCGTTTCAGTCCTCTGTGGCGACCTCTGAAATAGAGAATAAGCCGAAGGAAATTCAATAGGCTTACTATTCCAAATGAAAAAAAAGAAAAATATCTAAAAACATGTCAGCTAATGATACACAAATTGAGCATTTTTTTAATGTCACATCCATGATGCTGGAATGTTTAGTGCTTTTTAAGGAAAACAAGTCTATTACACTCAATAAGAAATTCCACTGTTTTCATCATTTAAAAAATATGGATATTATATTCGATAGACTTGCTATTCCTAACAAAAGAAAAGAAAAGCATCTAAAAACACGTCAGCCAACACTACACAAATTTATTTATTTATTTATTTATTTATTTATTTATTTATTTATTTATTTATTTATATTTTTTAAGTCACAACCTTGAAGCTTGATTTTCCAAAATGCATATTATTTGAGGATGCTTGGTATAAGAAAGTATACTGTTTTCATCATTTTTTAAAATTCAATATTCGATTTTGCTGCTTGCTATATAAAAAAGTAAAATATCTAAAAACATGTCAGCCAATGATACATAAACTGTGCTTTTTTTGTTTTAATGTCACAGTTGTGTTGTTGCAATGTCCAAAATGCATATTATTTGAGGATGCTAGGTGCTTTTTGATTAAAATAAGACAAAACTACTCAGTAAGAAGTTCCATTGTTTTCATCATTTTTAAAAATGTCTTATTAGATAAAAAAACTATTCCTAATAAAAGAAAAGTGAAATATCTAAAAACATGTCAGCCAAATGCTACACAAATTTATATTTTCTTTAAATGTCACATCCATGATGCTGGAATCGCCAAAATGCATCTTATTTGAGGATGCTTAGTGCTTTTTAATGAAAATAAGATTACAGTAACATGCTTAATAAGAAGTTCCACTGTTTTCATCATTTTTAAAAAGTATTATTAGAGGCTTACTATTCCTAATGAAATAAAATAAAATAATCTAAAAACATGTCAGCCAATGCTACACAAATGTATTTTTTCTTTAAATGTCACATCCATGATGCTGGAATTGCCAAAATGCATCTTATTTGAGGATGCTTAGTGATTTTTAATGAATATAAGACTAGCATACTCAATAAGAAATTCCACAGTTTTCATCATATATATATATATATATATATATATATATATATATATATATATATATATATATATATATATATATATATATATATAGTATATTATATTATAAGTAATATGTGATAGGCTTGCTATTCCCAACAAAAGAAAAGAAAACATCTGAAAACACGTCAGCCAATGCTACACAAATTTAGCCCCAAGTCACGTCAGCCAAGGTTTGCTGAAATCTCAGCATGTCTGCATCCGCTAAAATGATTCTGATGATGTGTCAGACCCCAGTGATGCAATATCACGAAACAAGATTTTTATTTACCTAAACATCCTCCTCGCATAATCAGAAATATCAGTTTCATTTGCGGCGTTTAACCGACCGCAGCTATTTCCAGAAGCCGGGTTTCAGATTTCCTCATTTTCAGCTTTCCAGGGCTGCTGTCTGCCTTTTCAGGATGGAGGAACTCACCGAGGGAAGGACACGGCTCTTCTCTCGGTCATACTGAATTCACCCCGCGTTCGATGAGGACGGTACCCTGAGGCAACAAAAAAACACCAAAGACCAGCCAGCTGAAGCGGGAACATGCATAGGAATACCAAACAGTCATTACAGTCATCGCAAACTTTACTTTATTTAGTTCGTAACGAAGCTGCTGTGAGCCCACTGAGAAAAACCTTGGAAACACTGGCCAAAAGCGATGGTCTGCATGTGACTGGTGTGTGTTTTTTTGTTTTCTGATGCAATTCTCAGATTTTTTTGGTTTTGTTTGTGTGTGTGATGTGCAGAGAGGCAGTGTGAGCACATAAGGACCCTGAGGCGGAGTGATGGGGAACTGGGACTCCTCAGGGTGAGCTGCAATGCTGCCGGACAGATTAAGCTGGTGTGTTTAGAGAAGGTGCTTTAGAGGAAGGGCTTGGTTGTTTTTTGGGTCTTTGGGCTGAAGGAGGGAATTGAGCAATAATGGACAGATTGTGTGTTAGGATTTGAACAGACACTGATAGCCAAATATGCCATGCCATACAGTACTCCAATTGGAATGTGTTTTAATACTGGTTTGTTTTGTGTAAAAGAGAGAGAACAAATCTTCCATATATGGCCACTCAAGATTAATTTGCCAAATCAAAAGCTGGCGTTATGATGGTTATTGTTCACACACACAAAAACATTTAAATGATATCATTAAAGTTTTAGTTCAACAAAAAATGTAATTCTTTATTTTTTTCCTCATGTGGATTTGAAGTTTATCTCTTCTGTTGAACAAAAATTGAAATATTTTGAAGAATACTTGAACACATCAACCTCCATAGTACACACACACACACGCACGCACGCACGCACGCACGCACGCACGCACGCACGCACGCACGCACGCACACACACACACACACACACACACACACACACACAGACAGACAGACAGACAGACAGACAGACAGACAGACAGACAGACAGACAGATAGATAGATAGTATTTGAATGATTCTCTAGCGTTATGTCTGAAGTTGCCAACAAAGCACACATTCCTGATATGCGAGTCCCATCTCACACTCAATATATGACAGTTATATGGTATGAATACAGCACTACAACATACAAAAGAGAGAGATCGACTTAGAATATCACTTACCTGTTTAATAATGATTTGATCAGCTGTGATTAGAAATTACGCTGTTTTAGCTTCTAAGGGCTTATTATGTGGTCTCTGTTGCCATCTTGTGGATGGACAACATCTTTAATCTGCTCAAAGTCAGGCTATAGGCCAGCGACACGCTGTCTATTGTAAATATTTTAAAATAGGCACTATCCTTATAAATTAATTGCATATTTTCAATCTCAACAACTACATTCTCACTAAAAAAAGCCTAAAAAGTACATTATGTTGTCCAACAGCAGCAATATTTGTCAAACTGTAGAGTGTCCTCTGCTTATTGCTGTATGTGGGCGGAGTAATACACAAGGTTGAAGAGGCTGGTCGAGTGCTGTTACTGGCAGAATATAGCACGGCTATCAGCCAATCAGATTCAAGAACCAGACAGAACTGTATATATACATTTATTGTATTATGAAAGTCAATGGGTCCAGCATTTTAAAAATACCTTCTTTTGTTTTCAACAGAAGAAAGACTCAAATAGGTTTTGAAAGGAAAGTCAATGATGGCATAATTTTCATTTTTGGGTGAACTATACCTTTAATTACTCACCTTTATGTTATTTCAAATGCCTGAGACCTTCATTCATCTTTGGAACACAAAAGGAGGTAATTTGAATGAATTCAGAGAGCTCTATGATCCTCCATAGACAGCAAGAGCCGTGAGATATTCAGAGTCTAGAAAGGTAGAAAAACATCCTCAAAACGGTTGTTCAATCATAATGCTTAAACAACATAGGCTCATTCTGAAAACATAGCCCTATATACATTTTTGGACATTCTAAACTATGTAGCTAGAAGTAGTTATGGCTGCATTTTGTCTTTAAAATGAATGCTATGGGGTGGTATGATGCTGCTCCTTTTTTACTGCTTTTGCCAGTTTGTCTAGTGGCTTTCCACGTACGTCGAAAGGCTTGAATTGCAGAGAGGAGTTGACCATGATGACGGGGTTTGAGTCCAGCAAAGAACTGTTTCAGAAAGTAGATAAGACCAAAACAAAAGCCAAAAAAAAAAAAAAATGAACAAGTAAATAACAGGGTGAGAATGTGGTAAAATCTAAAATTGTTGTAAAAATCAGGGGACTTTTCTTTTTCTGGATTGCTTTTCAAAACACTGTCGGTTGGGTGATGGAAAGTAGGTGGGTGCTGGTCAATCGGTGGTTTTTGAAACACTATTGGTTGGGTTTAGGGAAGGAGGAGGGTGGGGGGATCGGTTGGTTGGTTGGTCAGTGTGTCCATCAGTTGACAGCAGCCTCTGGTGGATGTATGCGAGAAGAGCATTCACGAATGGCACTCGCAAGAGAAATTTGAGAGCTCAAAACATACACACAGCGGCCTCTGGTGGATTCGCGAAAACAAAAACTGCAAAAAAAAACCTAGCTCCTGGGACTTATTTGGTGCTCTCCAGAAATGTATGTATGGTTACGTTTTTAGAATGAGTCTGGGTTGGTTTTAAAGCTATAAGTATATGCACAAAAAACAATGTACCACTTTACACTAAGGTTGTATTAGTTAATGCATTTACTAAGCTAAAAGAAACAATGAACAAAAAAATGTATAACAGCATTTGTTTATGTTATTTAACGAAATTAAAATTGTTTGAAATAATAATATTTGAAATAACTATTGTTAACAAGCATGAATTAATTATGTCAATGATGCATTAGCAAATATTGAGCTATGGTTATAACATTTCATAGAAATATTGTTCATTATTAGTTCATGTTAGTAAAAACATTAACTAATGAAACCTTATCATAAAGAGTAACCAAAAACAAAAGTCAGTCATCAGTAATTCCAGTCATCTTATCGCCATCAATTTTAAAGCACATATATTTAGGTCATTTTATTTTCTGTCCTGGTATGTCCCACAGTAGTTGTGTAACTTCTGTTAAATAAGCAGTCATTTCCTCTGATTAAATCAAAACTAAGGCCAGCAGTGCTGGCAGGAGCACAGCCTTAACACTGAATCTGTGCTTATACATGTGATGCAAAACAAAAAGTGAATGTATATGGCTAAACGAGGACTTCATTTTAGCAAAACCCCTCTATAATGATGTTTCAGCCAGGCTCGTGATCCAGGTCTCCTAATACAGCTCCAGGCAGCTTAGCAGATGCCACAGAGAGCTAAACACACTCATCTGTGCCCGATTGTGACTGCTGATCCCAAAGCTGTCGACCAAGATGGTGCATGTCCTCCAGGTGGCTCCAGAGTAGGACTGCTAACCGCTAACTCGCATCTCATTTCAGTCGCTGGAGTTGCCGAGTGAATTTTTATGCATGTCATTATGCAAATCCAGCCTTCGTTTGCAGTGGGAAAGTTTTGCATTGCAAACATCGTTTCAAACTACTTCAAAAAAGTCTCGATAACACTTCAGTTTGGGCACCAATTCTCACTTTTAATTACTTGCTTATTAGACAATATTATACTGGTGGTTAATTGTTGATGATTGGTGCCTAATATTGGATTTGCAAATTTGATATTCCTTAATCCTACCACATAACTAAACTTAACAGCACCTTTCAAATTAATAATAAAGCAGCAAATTTAATGATCCACTGATTTTAATTTCGGTCACACTTTGCAATAAGGTTAGTTAGTTAATGCATTTACTAACATGAACTAATAACGAACAATACATGTACAGCATTTTTTAATCATAGTTCATCATTTAATAATGGATTATTAACATCCAAATTCATGCTGGTTACCATTAGTTAATGCAGTGTGAGTTAACAGTCTAACAATGAACAATTGTATTTTCATTAACTAATGTTACCTAACATGAACAAATACTGTAGTAAATGTATTGGTCATAGTTTTTTCATGTTAGCAAATGCATTAACTACCATTAACTAAAACCACCTTATTGTTAAGTGTTACCTTAATTTCTGTTGGCTGATTTGCATTTTCTGTTATTCTGATAACAATTTCCAAGTTTTTCCCTCAATATATATATATACATTCAAAGCTGTTGTAGTTTTCATCTACAAACATACACCTGTGACTGTTGCTTAGCAACCATTCCACTATCAGTACTAAGTCAAGACACATTTTGTTCCTTTGTTTTATGTTGTGAAATAAACATGGAATAACCATTTAAGGAAAGCTGGAATCCTTTTGAAACTCTGGCTTTCACTGATTAAATTAATTAATATATACTATGCTCATTTTTTGAGACTTTATGAAGCATTAACTCCAAGCGATCAAATGTGGTATCACATCCCTAATATTACTTTTGAAAAAGTAAGTGCCATTGAATTTCTTCTTAATTGCAACTTTAATATTAGTAAGCTTGCCATAAAACTAATTTTCACAAACAGACATTGTTATCATGGATAATTATACAGTATACAAACACAATTTTTCCCCTCACAAATTCTTAATTTGGAATAATAAATATATTACACACCAAAATAAATCTCTCTCTCTTTTTTTTTTTTAAATAATTTGTTTAGAAACAATATTTTGCTGATTTCACAACTTTTAAATTGTAATGGCCATGTGCGTACCTATTTAGAGTTTCTAGAAAAATTTTACCTTTATACAGTATACGTCAAAGAGTATATGATGGTAATTAATGGTATTCCCTCAGAGCTTAAGAAATATTAAAAAATGATATAGTTCAAAATACAAATTCAGATTTCAGTCTTAAATTGGAAGGTATAAATATAAAAGAAAAACATTTTAATAATAATTATCCTAGAATGATTTGCCGGATTGTCAGTATTCCTTCAGCCAATGGTTTTTGGAGATCACATTTTCAAGATGTCAACTAGACAGAGACTTTTAAGATTTCCAGATGTTTTTGTATAAAAAATAAAATTAGAGAGGTATTATTTAAAATTGTTTATCGTATTTATCCTGTAAAACAGGTAATTGCTAAATTTTGCAAAGACATTGATTTAAAATGTGCTTTCTGTAATGAAAAAGAAGAGAGTATTGTTCATTTATTTTATGATTGTATTTATACACAATAACTTTGGTGTGATCTTTTCTTTTTTGTTAAGCATACTACGAATATTGCATTGGAATTCAAAGAAGAAGATGAGAATTTATGAGAATACAGTTGACTTTAAAATTTGGTATATTGTTAATTTGCTCATTATAAATGTATTTTTTTTATTATTCATAAATGTAAATGGACAGTGAAAAAACCTTGTACTCACTTTAGAATAGAAATAGGTTATTACCTATGTACGATAAAAGAAACAAAAAATACCAACGCAAAAAGAACTTAATTATCTTAAAGCCTTAAATCTACTCTGTGAATAATTGATTTTTTTTTTTTTGATAATTGTATTTATTTTGATGCCAATTTAATGGTATGTTACTGCCCTTGTATGTTCTGTGTTCTAAAATTGCCACACATACAGTTGTCCAAAGGTCTTATCCGTAGAATCATTCAATCGATCGGTCCATCTCTAAGCAAAATAGATGTTTATAGTTAATAGTTAGTTAAAGGTGCAGTACTGTAGGTGATCTGCCAAAATGCTAACCTTTAGCATAATATTTTTGAAACACAGTCTGCCGTTCAAAGCCACGCCTCCTGAAATCGTGAACATGCACATTAAAGATGACAGAGACCCACTAGATCATGTCATTCACCAGTTAGAAAACTTTACAGTACTTTATAATGCTACAATTCTGAAAGTAAAACTGTATTATATCCAGCACATTTTCACTTGTGTAGCAAGCAAAACTTGTCATAATGTGCAATATTTTTATGCATGCAAGGATCACTGGTCTCACTCTCTCACACGCATTGTCCTAAAGCGACTACTGTATGCCTAGTGATTGGCCGGCGGCATGCAGAATTACTAAGCCATACTTAAATGCTATTTCAGACCGAATATTTAAAGTAGCATGGTAAACAATATAGGGCCACAGGCTGTCATTGTTTAAAAATGTGAATATAAAACCAATGTGAATATAAAACCTCAGTAAACTTCATCTGAGTAAAGCAGGCTAGGCAGAATAGCGCTATTGACTTATGTTTTCTTTTTAAACTAAATAAAAATCTACATTATCTGTAGATTCTGTAAAAGGTCCCTTATGAAATTGAAAATATTCACATCAAGCTTTCACCAGAAGATTTCAGTGGCTGAACAACTCTTCCATGCATATAACCCATTCATAAAACAACACAATCTACATCAGCTTTGCTTGACTAAAAGAGTTTAAAAATATAACATTACCTGTCTAAAATAAATACATCAGCCATGGTGTCATCCTCCCTCCAGTGTGCAAAAGTAACTTATATATTAATAACATATATAATATTGATTCAGGATTTTAAAAAATTTTGATTCAGCATTTGTTTTTACCGCTCTCTCTCGCACGTGAACGCATGCCGTGTGCAAATGGCTGATCAGAGTGAACGGCTGTGCAGATGTACAAATCTACATTTGTTGACAGACAGTGTGGGCTAGGTATCAAAATTATGGGAAATGTCGGCTCAATAATTCTTAATTGGATGAACATTTTTTAGTCTTATGCCTTACCCAGAATATAAAAATACATATAAACACATTTAGATCATTTACATGAATCATTAGTTTTGAAATGTGAAGAGACTTTTTAACTAGCACAACAAAAATGTTTCTGAAGACAGTCACCTACTGCACCTCTAATAGTGTGAGTTTTTTCTCAAAGTAAAGTGTAACCCAAGTCTCAAATTAGTAATCTGAGGGCAGACGCCGATTGTACAGACTCAGGTTTGTTGATGATGAATTTTCTTGTGCAAAATGGCAGATATTTTGCTCCCTCATCAGAAGCGTGGAGGCCACTCACCCGAGAGATGCCTCCGGCAAGGCAGAACTAGCTCTGAGGACCGAGTTTGCAGTTTAATGAAACGCAAAAGACACAGCAGATGAAGAAAAAGCAGTCCTTTTGATAAATGAGTACCTTTCCAGCTCGGAGGGCTTTTGCCCCCGTCTATCGTTTTCTCTGCGCCCATCTGTGGAATGAATATGAACTGATTATAGTCATGGAAGATTTAAACTAAACGCTTCTTCATTTACAAAGCCCCAAATGTTAAGAGAGTCTTTCACCAGAATAATATCAATGGGGAGCTGATTTGCTGTTGCGGTTTGTAATTCCAATGCCGCTATTTACTGTCTGTGAAAAGCAGCCCGGCTAAAGATTCAAAACATTCCGGGCGCTTTGAAAATAAGCTGTGTTCTCGCATTCGATTGCCTGTTAATTGCATTTATCGTTGGTCTTTTGAGATCGCTATACTGTGTAGACTTAAGCAACATTTTTGCTGAAAAAGAAAACAGGTCATTCTGATGTCAACTTGGCATTTATGTCACAACTAGGGATGGATGCCCTATTTTACTAATTTTATTAAAGTTTTAAACCTTTACTATATATCGATTTGAAATACTGTAGCAGTCAAATCTTGTACTGAATTCCTCATAAAAATAGGTTATGTAAATGCAATGAGCTTGTATTTCATTACAATCGTTGTACATTAAAAAGACTTAACGTTTTCCAAAGACAGTAAAGTATTTCCTAGTTCATTTATTTATTTTGGTTTCCCTTTTCTGTCTATATTTTTTCAAGACAATTTGAATGGACAGTTTGACTTTTTAGGAATGTGTGTGTAAGTCTAAAAGTTGATGGACAAAAAAAGATGTCATTTTTATTTTTATAGTGCTTTTACAATGTAGATTGTGTCAGAACGGCTTAACACAAATTGAAAGTGCATCAGTCCAGTTTTCAGAGTTGAAGTTCAGTTGAGTTCGGTTCAGTGTAGTTTAATTTTCAGTGCTGAAAGTCTAAACACTGAAGAGCAAATCTATTGATGCGCAGCTCCACAAGTTTCAAACCAAGTAAACCAGTGGCGACAGCGACAAGGAACAAACTTCACCAATTGATGAAAATGAAGGAAAAAAAACCTTGAGAGAAACCAGCCACCCATGCTCATTCTGAAAACATACTCCTATATACATTTTTGGAGAGTACCAAATAAGTCCCAGGAGGTACTTTTTTTGCAGTTTTTGTTTTTCGCAAATCCACCAGAGGTCGCTGTGCATACGTTTTGAGATCTCAAATTGACTGACTGACAGTATGACTTGAGCCACCCACCCACTTCTCTAAACCCAACTGACAATGTTTTAAAAAGTAATCCAGAAAAAGAAAAGCTCTCGCCTGATTTTTACCACATTTTCAGATTTTACCACATTCTCACCGTTTTTTGCTTGTTTATTTTTTGGCTTCTGTCTTACCCGTTTTCTGGAACCATTCTTTGCCATACTCGAACCCTGTCATCATGTACTTCTGGCTACATAATTCGTGACCTCCAGAAATGTATATGGGGAGAAATTTTCAGAATGAGCCTTTGTTTGAAACCAGTGCAGAGACTTGTCTATCACTGGGTTCTATTAGGAATCAGTCTCACACTCTTTATTCCTCCATGACCACCACAGCATCTGCTTAGTATACAGCCTGGTCCAGGATTATGGAGACCTTGGGATAAGGAGAAACAGACTAGCATAAAAGCTGGTATATACTTCTGCACGAAGTGATCAGCGTGACCCACGGGGCCTGTCTTGCGTGTAGTTGTGCATTTATACTTCTGCATGCTGTTTGTGTTGCTTTGCAATTATACTTGCAAAACGCTAGTTGGCAGTAGGTTATGTTATGTTTCTCTGTATCGAGTTTCTTCATGGGCGTTTTTTTAATGTACAAGTAGTTAAAACTAGCTTATTCAGAGGCGGAAAACAGAGGATGTGCAACAACTTTAATCATAAAGTAAACACAACAAAAATTTCCAGTTGGAGCTCCTTCATGGGACTCGACACTTATAAACACTCGCTCTATTGGGTTCACGTGGCTCTCCCACACTCATCAGCTCTACCAAGCTGACCAATTGCAGAGCTTGCGCCACCGTTATTGCGATGTATAGTTACATTTTTTGAAGTATGCGGCAAGAGGTAAGAAACCGCACGAAGGCTGCACCGCACCATACACGTGCGCTTGACGCAGAAGTATAAATCAGCCTTAAGCGTAGATGCCGTTCAAATTAATGTGTAACACTAAATTACAAATCCAAAAAATGGCCTATTTAGTAAAATATGCATTTTGAAGATAGATTAAATCTGAGAATTAGTCTGATTTTATTTCTCTCAGCGTAGACTCATTTGAATGTGCTGTGATGTAAGGGAATTGTTCTTAAATGTAATTCTTCTGGTAACTAGCATGTAGTATTTTTTAAATCCAATGTTAACACACTGTTTTAAGAGCCTTGTTTTGGGCACACAGCACAAGTGTTGTCAGTTTATTTCTGGTTTAATGCAGAAAGATGCATATTTTTCATCATTCAATTATCACGTTTTTCGTGTTTTCCCTCTGCTCTTATGTAAGCCGGGGTTCACTGATCCAATCAGAGGTCTGTAGCTCTATTTTAGGAGACAGCGACAGATTCAGTCAGTCAGCAGGCCTTCTGGACTGCTCTCTTTCAGATGAAAGGAAATCCCAGAATAATCAAGGAGGAAGAAATAGGAGATTTTGTTCCAAAACATCGTCCATCATTTTGATTCTCTTGTGGTATAGGCAGTGTTTGTTTTCTGTATGATAGCCGTCTGTCATGGACTTCTAAAATCAGGACTTGTTTTTTTTGCTTTGAAGTTTAAATTCAGTTTGATGTTTACAATGATTTAGAAGACCTTATTTTGAGATTAAGGTTGTTCTTATAATGCACATCTGGACACATTTTGCTGATTGTGAGTTTTCTTTTACTACACAAGATCTCCTATGTCACTGCCAACACAGGCTTATTGTGAAAACATACTCCCATGTACATTTCTGGAGCGCACAATATATGTAGCCAGAGCTATGTATGGCTGCATTTCATCTTTAAAACGAACGCTACGGGGTGGTATGACACCGCGACGGCTTCTGTTTTTTTTCACGCTACCAGCTGACTGGACCGGATGCCTTTTCCACTGTTACGTTTTCCCAGTGGACTTGAGACGCTGAGAGGAGTTGACTGCAATGACAGGGTTCGAGTATAGCAAGTAAATAACAGGGTGAGAATGTGGTAAGGTCTGAAAACGTGGTAAAAATCAGGCAGCCATGAGGGCTTTTCTTTTTCTGGATTGTTTTTAAGAACACTATTGATTGGGTTTAGGGAAGGCAGTGGGTGGATTAATCTGTGCTTTTGAAAACACTAACAGTTGGGTTTAGGGAAGGGAGTGGATGGGGGTATCGGTTGGTCAGTCAGTCAGTCAGTCGACAGCGGCCTTCGACTTGCGAATAGCAGGCGTGAATGGCAGTCGTGAAAGAAATTTGAGATCTGAAAAAGCACACTCAGCGGCCTCTAGTGCATTTGCGAAAACAAAACGTACAAAAATATACCTCCTAGGATATATTTCGCACTCTCCAGAAGTGTTTATAGGGGTAAGTATATAATGTAAGTATAGGGGTAAGTATATAATGAGCCTGGGTGGGTCACTGCTTAGGGCATACAGTTAAAGAAGCTCCTTTCTCCCACTCACTGAGCAGCAAATAGGATGTCGTCATTGCTTATTTGATGTTTGACCCTTTCATTTTCAAAATATTTTTTATTTCAGCTGGTAAAATTAAATCTTTAGGTCTTGTGTCTGACCGCATTTATTTAATGACAACATTGTGTACAACATTGTGTTATTCACCATCATATTGAATTGAACCAAATCATCGACATGATAATTGTAATCGAACCAAACTGTGAAATCACTGTAACGTTATACCCTAATTACTTAAAAATGCTATAGTACGAACTTTACTTTGGCTTATTCCCTCTTTTATCGAGGCTCTAGCAAGTTTTACCAGCTGCGACCCTTCCTGCTGCACACCCCACAGTTACTCATGCAATCCCCGGTGCAGGGAAACAGCCACACCGTCTCCCATGATGCCCCATTATATAAATGTATTTAAATATATTAAAAAATATATATTTTATTATTACAAAATAAATAATATAATAAACAAATTTGCATACATAATAAGTAATAAGCTCAGCAATAATATAAAATATAAACAAACAAATAAATAAATAAATAAATAAATAAATAAATAATAAATAAAAAATAATAATAAATAAATAAATAAATATTTAAGTAGTAGTCAATAAACTTCCCAGTTTTATGGTGGTCATGTGCTTAAATTATTTTTAACTTTATCAGCTAATAGCCTACTCACTTTAAAGATTATTTAGTTTGATTTCACATTTTGATTTAGAAGTGAGGCCATCAGAGTAAGGGATTTCTTTACATTGTTATCAGTCTGTCCATTCCTACCTTCAGACTGCATAGCAAACAAGTGAACATGAGAACCAGCCATGACAGTCTGATCAGCCAATCACAGTGACAGACCGCTTCATCTCACATAACATTTCGCTTCAGTAGCTCTATATGAATTTGTGTGTGTGTTTTTTCATGTCATTTTTTTTAACAAGTGGGGAAAGCCCTACCTCCCTTACCTCCAGAGAAAAACCACCCTGGACGTTTAATAGTCTTTTTTTGTTGTTTTTCTACTTTAATTCCCCCAACTGTCAGTGTTTCTTTCACTTGCTCTACTTCTTAATTTGCTCTTCCCTCCATAATACGTACAAGTTCATCTCCATGTGAGGCAGCAGCGATGGGTTTTCTGAGGGGATTTGTATCGGCATCCCCATTTTTCCACACTTCTACATCCAGACACACACACACACACACACACACACACACACACATATGCACAATCAACACATCCTCTTCATCCCATTCTGTTTGCTTTGTTTCACCTGTACCGATCTCTCTCTCTCTCTCATCTCTCTCTCTCTCTCTCTCTCTCTCTCTCTCCATCTCTCTCTCCTCTCTCTCTCCCTCTCTCTCAGTGTGCTTCGTTCGCTCTCCCTCCCTCTCTCGCTCTCTCATTGCTTAGCAGAGCTGCTGAAAGTGCGTCAAGCCTCTGTCCAAATACAGACAGCCTGTGCAATACTAATCTCAGGAGGAAGAGAATCAGAAGAGTGTGTGAGTGTGTGCGAGACTGTATTTCAGCCCCAGCCTTTGTATTTCAACACCTTTGGAGCCCGAGAGCGGACGGTGCCGGGAAAGAGAGAGGAATCTGTTCATACCAGAGTTTATCCTTTTGAGGAAACCGAGAAGAGACCCCCCCCAAAAAAAAAAAAGAAAGAAAGAAAGTCTTTCTTCCGCCGGTTCCTTTGTGTGGGATGGACAGTGAATGAGTGGCAGGGTCGGGTCATGACCCTCTTTTCCGCCGGGTAATTGTCGCCTCTTCAGGTCTTGCGAGTGACTGGTCGCAGACGCTCCTGCTATCCATCTATTCGCTCAGCTGCTGTAAAGGGCTCTCGTCCTTAAGTGAGTGCATTTTCAGAGGGGCCGGTTGCGAGGGTGCTGCTGGAACGAGGAGCTCGGGACTCCTAGCATGGGGTTTTCTGCATCATGAGAGAACTCTCCTCTCTCGGTACTTCGCGCCTAGTGTCTAAGTGTGAGTTGGGTGTGCGTTATGCGTCCCAGCAAAGTGGCGGCGCCGTTTCGGGGCGTTCGCCAGGGATTGAGCCCCTGGATGTGGTCTCTGACTTTGGGATGTATTGTGGGTTCGGTGTGGAGTTCCTCACCTGGCTTGGATAATTCAGTGGTCGCTGCTGGACCTCCTGGGGTGGCAACTTCATACACCCATCCTGAACACCCGGTCCACAACCCTCGGCACCACGCTTCGCCCATTTCCATATACCGCTCTCCAGCGTTCCTCAGAAGCGGACATGGTGAGTTTGCAAGGAGTTGTACCATATGAGAAGACTTGCTTGCTGTTAATTGCGATAGGGGAATAATAATTGGGATTTCGTTTATTGAGGGGAAGATTGTGTCAGATGTTCTCAATAGCGTTTATCCGGCTTGGTATCTGTGCTCCGAGTTTAATTAAAGACGGGAAGATAGCGCATCGAAGGGGCTATAATAAGTCTGGCTTTAGATTGGAATTTCGGAACAAGGGGGATCTGATAAGTGTTGAGCTATTTTGTGGTTACGGAGAGAGGAGTTCTGTCTCCCAAGGCACACAGGCAATTACCCTATTAAAGTCTAAAGCGAGCAGCCGAAACTGTGCTGTAGTGTGATTGCTCTTTTGCAGTGGCTCAGTGTCAACAAATCTAAGGTAGGGCTAGGATTGCAGGGGTTTTAGAAAAAGAAATAAATAGAAAAGTTGCCAGTTGTGTTTTAATGTGCGCAATGAGAACTTTGAGCGAGAACCTGTAGATGTTAAGGCTGACCTGTATTTACGTTACTATTTCCCTGTAATCGCATTATTTGAATGGGGATGATATTATTTGCTTTGTCATATTCAAATATCTTGAAGGGTGTATGTGTTTGGGATGTGGACCAAATTGCGAAGGACACTGGTGGGGCGATGCAGCGATTAATTTCCAGCTTACCTTTGCGCTCTGTCAGTACACGGAAACTGGGAATAGCAGTCTTAATTCAGCCTTGAAGCTGTTAGCTCATTAGGGAAAAAAGGGGGTTGATTGCAGTAATGCATTTATTTGGACTGTAGCAGAGCAGCTTTTCTCACCTCAGCGGCTTGTACTTACAAATCACATTTATTCTGCTCACGCCGTGTTTTTCTTTACCCTCAGACTTTTTTATTTTTAGACGGATTTCTCTTGTAAGCCGTGTGTGGGTGTTCAAGGAGTTCATCAAGCACATTAACAATCTCTCTGTCTAATTAAATCAATAGGTACAAGTTTTCATTTTTTTTTTCAATCAGGCTAATTAACATAAAAGAAAACAGGAAATGATTTCTAGAGTGGTTGGTTCTTAGTAATTAGTTAGAATATTGTTGTAGAAGATTTGTTTTGTTTGTTTGTTTGAGTTGTTTTGTGTTCTTGGCTATCCAGACCATTTTTATATATTTGAAGAAGTCTGATGAAATTTTAAATATTAACAGAAATTGTCATTTACAACATATTATCATTATTATTATTACAACAAATGAAGACATTCCATTAAGTATTGATTTCTAAATGGATTCAATTTAAATAAATTATTTCTGTTGTTTTATGCAAAAAAGAAAGCCCTGAATGATTTATTTATTTATTTTTTAATTTGGCAGAAAAGTTATTAATAGTACAAAACTGTTGGATTAGTCTAACTCAAACACATAACTATAAATCATACATTCTAGTGAATAAGTCTCTATTTATAATTAACGTACATTTTCCACTTTTTATATC
Organism: Danio aesculapii; assembly: GCF_903798145.1. Taxonomy (NCBI): domain Eukaryota; kingdom Metazoa; phylum Chordata; class Actinopteri; order Cypriniformes; family Danionidae; genus Danio; species Danio aesculapii. The sequence goes on from NC_079451.1 coordinate 35,726,668, forward strand.
TGTATAACAAGCAACAGAAATTGTGCTTGTTATTTATTTACTGTTAACAAAACAACTTTTATTTATTTTAATATTAATTTTAACATTTATTTATTTATAGTCCACTTTCAAATTTCAACTGAAATATTGTCATTTACACAGCTTTTATTATTATATTATTGCAACAAATTAAGACATTCCATTAAGTACTGATTTTTTAATGAACTCTTCAAAAATTAATTACTGTAAATAAATTTAAATACATATTTTTATTGTTTTATGCAAAAAACGAAACCCTGAATGATTTTATTTGTTTTTTTTTTTATTTGGCAGAAAAGTTATTAATTGGACAAAAACTATGTTCTACTCAAACTTCTATTGATCTGAAATAGTTATTTCTATTTATAATTAATATACATTTTCCACTTTTTTCTGCCTGCATCAAGAACAACAGAGTTTTTGATTTATTTATTTTATTTATTTTATTTTATTTTATTTTATTTATTTTATTTTATTTTATTTATTTTATTTTATTTTATTTTATTTTATTTTATTTTATTTATTGTTAACAAAATATTTTCTGTTTATCGTAATATAAATTTTTAACATTTATTATTTACAGACCACATGTTCCAACACAATCTTGCTCATCCCCCAATGACGGTTGGGTTTAGGGGTGGGGTTAGGTGACACACCTCCTTTTTAAAATCGCACAATTTTATACGACTGAACTCATTCAATTAGCCACTAAACTGACAAAACGTACAATACTTACGTTTTCTCATGAGATCAGGCAGGATGTTCTCATAGTGTTTATCCAGCTTGGTATTTAAAAAATCTATGAATTTATTTTAATAATAGTTTTAACATTTATTTATTTATAGGCCACATTGTGCTCCAACTGAACGAACAAACTTTACTTCTCTATTTATTAGCATAAATATTCAATATATTTACAGATGCATTCATTCATTCTTCACATCAGTATTCTGCCTTTCCCACTGCATGCTGGACATCCAGATTTGATTAAATTACTGTGGTTTGGTCAATGCGAATGTAGCCCTCGAAGATTCTCTCTCTCTCTCTCTCTCTCTCTCTCTCTCTCTCTCATCTCTCTCATCTCTCTCGCTCATCGCTCAATGAGGGCCCCTGGGGCAATGATGCCTCGGTAGAGATATAGATGAAAAGAGCACTCTCTCATTCTCAATGTTTACACATGTAAGCAGAATCTCCGGATTAAGTCTCTACATCATTAGTTCTGCTATTATTTATTTATCATTTGATTTCGGCATTCGTCGTGCAGCGCCTGCACCTTGCTCTGCTGAATTCATTGCGAGCTGCACAAACTCGACGGTTAGATTTCTATTTGCTCGGACATATAGCCTGCAGTGGAAGAGGTCTAAGTTGAAGGCTCTCCAGCTGTCGAAAGAGCCGTCTGGAGAGTTAGATACTGTATAGAGGAGATGTGCACTGTAATGACAGGGGAAAGAAGCATCCAGGTGAAGACTCTTAGAGGAAGCTCTGCTAAGCCAGCACACTTTCTCTGCAAAGCCCCACGAGCTTGAGACGAGAGCATGACAGGCAGAACAGAGTGGATTTTCCCCCACTTGTTTACCATGGTAGTGTGTGCATATGTGTGTGTGGGTGCATAATGTGATCATACCTATGTCCTAATGCATTTGTAAATTTTCAGGAAACTAATGTTGAGCATCATAGAGCTTATGTTTGTAAGAAAGTATCGGGTTAGGGCGTTATCATATGGCGAATTGGAATTCTTTTTTTTTTTTTAGATTAAAGTTTAGAACTCACTGGAAGTTGGAAAGACACCATTGTGTCTGGATTCGACATTGTTGACTGATTTGTCCTTATACAGTTGGGGTTGTTTTGCTCAGAGTGTAAGAGAAAATAAAATGCTTTTAAAAATTGTATTTATTATTTTTTGAGAGTTTCTTGATCATACATTAATTAATTAATTAATTAATTAATTAATTAATTAATTAATTAATTTATTTATTTGTTTGTTTATCAATCACTAATTCACTATTTATTTTTTTTTATCAATCAATAATTCAAAAAAATATTTTTATTTATTTATTATTTATCTATTTATTTATTTATCTATTTATTTATTTATTTATTTATTTCATTCGTGCATTTATTTATTTATTTATTTATTCATTCATTCATTCATTCATTCATTCATGTATATCTACACCAAGCAAATTGCTAGTGGTTGTGGTTAATTTAATTAATTAACATCCAGTCACTCTTACACAGACAAATTTAACTTCACCCCTTTTAACCGCCTTCACAGAAATTTTGAATTGTAATTGTAATGATTGGCGGATATTATAATTCCAACAAAAGAAGCCAAGTTTAACACATCTATTGACAATACGCTCAAATTTCTATTCATGTACAGCTTTTTAATCTGAAAAGTGGTCGTTTTGAACAGTGTAATGAATGTTGTAATTTTGACCTGTGCATTTTAAAACACTGGTGCCAGGTTTGGCATTTTCTTTTTATTTTTTTACTTGTGTGTGTGTGTGTGTGTGTGTGTGTGTGTGTGTGTGTGTGTGTTTGTGCTGTGCGTGTGTGTGTGTGTGTGTGTGTGTGTGTGTGTGTGCGTGTGTGTGTGTGAACTTTAAAAAGTAAGTGACTTTTTAAATTATGTTCATTGTAAATGATGGTTCAAAAACATATTATAGTCATATCTGTTTGTTTAAAAGCAATACAATTATATTTTATCCTCTTTTCCTCTCTGATTTTAGTACATTCATTCATTCATTCATTCCTTTTCTTTTTGTTTATTCCCTTTATTAATCTGGGGTCGCCACAGCGGAATGAACCGCCAACTTATCCAGCATATGTTTTACGCAGCGGATGCCCTTCCAGCTGCAACCCATTACTTGGAAACACTCATACACTCTCATTCACACCATACACTACGGACAATTTTAGACTACCAAATTCACCTATAGCGCATGTGGGGGAAACTGGAGCACCCAGAGGAAACCCATGCGTACACGGGGAGAACATGCAGACTCCACACAGAAATGCCAACTGACCCAGCTGAGGCTTGAACCGACAACCTTCTGGCTGTGAGGCGTCAGTGCTACCCACTGCGCCACCGCGTTGCCTGATTTCAGTACAATGAAAGTTATTTGTTTTTAGACCCTTCTTATTCTCAATGAAGTTCAAGCACACAAACTAGCTTTACTATATACAGTGCTCAGCATATACGAGTGCACCCCACACAGATTTCTCTTTTAAAATAATATTTTGTATAGGATGCTTTACAATAATATATTTCTGCATTATATAATGTACACATATTAGGAACTAATCTGGAACTAAAAAAAGTGTCAAGATCACAGTCCAAAAATCAGTACACCTAAATTATTATGTTGGAAAAAACATTAAATGCAATTTTAAAACTGAATAAAAAAAAAAAGTTTGTCAGGTTTTTTTTTTTTTTTCAATGACTTGTTTGAATTCCTAAAATTATTAGGTGATCAAACTTTAGGACCAAACTTATTTTTATGAATATAAATATTTTACAAATTATTTTCTTATAGTATACATTTTATAAATAAAATCTGTATACCCCCCCCCTCAATACTAGTATTCAGCTTAAAGTGACATTTAATGGCTTAACTAGGTTAATTAGGTAAATAAGGCAAGTTAAAGTTAAATTAGGCAAGTTGTTGTATAACAGTGATTTGTTCTATAGACAATCAAATAAAATACAACCTAAAGGGGCTAATAATATAGACCTTTAAATAGTAAAAAAAAACAGCTTTTTTCTAGCCGAAATAAAACAAATAAGGTGTTCTCCAGAAGAAAAAAATATAGCAAATACTGTGAAAAATTCCTTGCTTTGTTAAACATCATTTGGGGAATATTTGAAAAAGTAATTCACAAGTGGGTTTATTATTTTGACCTCAACTGTGTGTGTGTATATATAAATAAATATATATATATATATATATTATATATATATATATATACATATATATTATATATATATATAATATATATTATATATATATATATATATAATATATACATACAACACACAACACCACACACACACACCACACACACACACACACATATATATATATACTAAACTTAAGAGCTTTTGCAGAAATACAAGTGGTTCAACAAATTATAGTCTACTCTGACAGCTGTTGAGCTCAGTGTCCGCCGCTGCTTTCCAACACATTGTTAGCGGTTGAAGTTTAATTAATTAACATCCAGTCGCTCTTAAACAGACAAATATAACTTCACTCCTCTTATCATCCTCGACAGAAACTTTGAATCATAATTGCAGTAATTGCCGGTCATTATAATCCCGATAAAAGAAGCCACGTTTAACACACCTATTGACAATGCGCTCCAATTCCCATTCACTTACAGCTCTTTAATCTGAAAAGCGGCCGTTTTGAACTCATTCTCTTCGCAAATTATCTCCTTTTATCACTCTTCAGAAAGTCCTGCTCTTTCATAATTCCAGCACTATACATTTTGATTAACTGTCCGGCGCTCGCACTGAATGGCAGCAGCTATCGAACGCCTCACGACGAGCATAATTGACTTTCAAGAGGAACAAGAGGAACATTTCTGTCCTCGTTCTTGTATCTCCTCCACTTTCTGCTTGGCTCGGCGGCCGTTTTACTGCGCTGCGATGGCATGCGAGGCCCTTGCTGTTGGGTTAATCGTGTTAAGGTTGTGTCGCTGGAGTCGGATGCCAGGTTTGGCAGCGTATAAACACAGGCAGCTCCTGTATATGTGAAGACCCTGGGACTGAGTCTGCTGGGGGGCTGCGCTACATTACCAGACTGTCTCTCTGCTAACTGAAATGTGGATCAAAGGAAAGTTTAGACCTGTATCCTCGGGACAAGGATTAATGGAAACAGCAAGCATGGGGAGGAGTGTAAGATAACAGGATTTCACAAGGCCTGCGATGTTGCAGTAATTTGAGTGTGTGCAGGAGAGAATTGGAAGGCGGAAAAGGGGGAAAAGAGAGAGACTCGAAATGGAGTTGTGAGACCTGCCATGATATGCACATGAGGATTTCTATGCGTATCTGCCAAAATTCTCTTTGCGTGTGCTGGAGCCGCCATACATTTTTTATAGATTGGCTTTTATAGCTGCTGTGCCTTACTCCAATTTGGGCTAATTTGGTTAAACACCATATAGTGGGATATAAATATTATATCAAACATGACTCATATTCATTTCATATGTCTTTTTAGATGTTATTCTAAAGTGTTGTCCCAATTAAAGTATTATTTTTATTTTTTGTTGTAATATACTGTCAATAAATCTATATATTAAGTGCATTTTTAGTTCTTTTTTAAATGTTGTCCCAGTTAAAGTTTGCATTTTATTTGTATTTATTTATTATTTTTCCTGGAGGAAATAAATATGTTTCAATAAGTTGGAAATTTGATAAATTCCTTATTATTATATTTATTTTTGTATAGTGCTGTATTTTAGGTATATTTATTTAAATTTAAATTAAAATTTAAATTTAATCTCTCCATTTTGCCTTATAAATATTACACCAAATTTATTATATTATGATATTTAATCAGATATATGATGTTATTATGGTATAACAGAAATAATTGTGAAATGAGTGTAGTTAACTCTAAATTGATTGAAAGTTAATTCTACTCATTTGAAAAGAGTTTTGATCTCAGAGTTGAAGGTAATGAGGTAATTACATACCTCATTACTTCAACTTAAATGGAGTAAGTTCACAGTACTCATATAAATTAGATTTTTAACTCAAACGATTTGTAGCAATCGGTTTCCTTAAATGGTTTGAGTTACATAACTTTTAAACCACCTGTAAAACATGTCAGATCATAGTAAAACATGTATTTAAGGCACTATCAAAGTACCAAAAATCAACAGTGACATTTTTTTAAAATATGATTTACATTAGGAGACACAGTGGCTCAGTGGTTAGGACTGTAGCCTCACAGTGAGAAGGTTGCTTTTTTTCGACTC